>NW_024412391.1:66572451-66708479 GCF_014898765.1 Herpailurus yagouaroundi
GGAAGGAAGGAAGGAAGGAAGGAAGGAAGGAAGGAAGGAAGGAAGGAAAAAGGAAGAAAAACATGAACTGCCTCTATGCACTCCTTGTTCAGACCATGGCTTCTCGACCTTGGCCCTATTGACACTTTGAGCCAAACAATTATTTCTTGTGAGAGGCTGTCCTATTCATTTGTAGGACATTTCACAGCATCCCCTGCCTCTTGATGCCAGTAACACCACCACCACTCCCTCAGCTGTGAAAAACAAAACTGTTTCCAGATGTTTGAAATGTCTCCTGGGGAGCAAAATCAAGAACCAGTTGAGAACCACTGATTTAGAATGGAAAGATGCTACTTTCCCAGCATCCCGGTTGAAACTAAAAGAATCACGATAATAATGAAGCAACTCAGGGATGTGGATATGCTTTAAACTGTAACCAATCTTATCCATATATCTTCTCCTGGCCCTCCTCAGAAACCACTTAAACTGAACCATGGGGGCAATATCCAAGATGCCTGGACATTACAATAATTGGGAATTCCACACTTTTTCAAAAAATTCCTCCACTAACCAAAAAAATGCTTCAATTTTCACCAGCTGGGCATGTCTGATATATGACCACAATTCTGAAGACATCAAATATCACAGATTCTTTTGAGGGTCTCCAAGTCAAATGATCAAAGAACTCTGATAATAAAAATGGCTAACAGAGACCAATACATTTAAACATTGTCTAACAGGAAAGTTATTCCTATACCGTTTAGTAATTGAAATCATACTTCTCGCCTAAACAATATCCCCATTGTCACTTTTGTCAAAAAGATTAGGCATTGTTTGTTTATCTGCTGCAAACTAAATGAAACCAGCTGTGCCAATGAACCAGCCTCCAATGCCTTGTCTTCTTCCTCTAAAGGAAGTCAGAGCTGAATCTGCAATAAGAAGAGACTTTAGGGTTTTTAGAATTAGTAGATGTGGTGGGTGGGCTATTATCCTCCTTGGCTTAAGTAAGGATAAGAATTCTACTTTTTCAACTTTCACCTAGACACAAAGAACCCTGGATCTGAAAGGTAAAAGGAATAAACTCATTTACTTCCTTAGCTTTTTTCTTTTTAATCCAGTTCCTCTAGTCGTACATACATTGTAACGCTGTATTTTGTGCCTTAAATTATAAGCTAACACTGACAACATTATCATACTATGATGCCATTTTCATACCCTGTGATTAATAATGTGGACACAGGCTCGATCTTTAATGCAAATGGTGATAATAAGCTTTGGCCTGTGGACTCAAAGTCTAAAAGAAAATCAGAGGGGCGCCTGGGTGGCGCAGTCGGTTAAGCGTCCGACTTCAGCCAGGTCACGATCTCGCGGTCCTTGAGTTCGAGCCCTGCGTCAGGCTCTGGGCTGATGGCTCGGAGCCTGGATCCTGTTTCCGATTCTGTGTCTCCCTCTCTCTCTGCCCCTCCCCTGTTCATGCTCTGTCTCTCTCTGTCCCAAAAATAAATAAAAAACGTTGAAAAAAAAATTAAAAAAAAAAAAAAAAGAAAATCAGAGCAGGCCTAATGAGAAACAGAGACTGGGCCTCAGGAGCATCCTGCAGCAGAGCTCATAAAATGTAATCAGATTTGCCTCTTTTGTACCGAGTTCCCATTTGTGGGTAGGCAGCCTCTCAGGATGCTAGAAATCAGCATGACAATCCAGGTGTCAACACTTAAGATGGAAACTTCAGTGAACCGGGAGTTCAGTGTTTTCCATCTGGGGATTTCTGATTTTTAGAATTCTTCAAACTCCTCCTGATAGTGTTTCAATGGAGTTGACCTTCAGGGCAAGCAGTAAGAGCCACCTCTTTAATCTCACATATTCTGAAAAGGTAGTTAACTGCCACAGCCTTTATTTTTGCTGCTGCTTGTTTTAATTAACAGCATTTCTTCCCCCCTATTTCTCCTGGGGCTTTCAAGAGCTCTTTGAAATGTGTTTAGTATAGTTCAGTCTTGGTTTGGCATAGTCTCTCAATTTATGAGGTCGTTTCATTCAAGTTCAATTATTCAGCACAAATTGGCAGAATGAAATGCTAAAAGAAGATTGGCACTTTCAATCACATAAATCTCATGTTACATAAAGTGAGCAAATTCCTCCATTGTTCTTATTGACCTCTGAGATAACAATTTACGGCTGGCACAAACCAGTGTGGGCAGGCTTCTCTGCTTAGCAGGCTCCCGCAGGAGTAAGGCTTTGGCAACATCACCTCAACAGAAACTGAAGATAAGCAGAAAAAAATGACCAGAAATCAGGACCATCTGTAGGCTGACTTGGTCTAAATAAGTCCAATGCTCTAATTCCAGAGATGGAACAAAGACCTGGCTTTTCCTTTTCTAAGTGACATGAAGTATGGGAAAATCAAAAGCCTCACATCCTCCCTAGATAAGTAGGAAAGAAAGGAGAGGACTCTGTTCTAGACAAAAGGAAAGGTTCATAACTTCTCAGCACTCGTGGCAGGTGCAGAAACCTGAGGGGGGAAGTGGGGGGAGGTGGAGAGCTCAGGTGTCTAAGAGAGACTTGGGTGTACTCTGCCTACAGATTCCAGTTCATTGTGGAGCGTGTGGTCCCCACCACATCTCAAGACTGAGGTGCTGTGGTCACAGCTCTTATCTACATCAGCCAGGTATTTATGGGGCACACATAAACGACCCACCAACCCTGCCCAATTACATTGCTTAAAGCCAATTCCACTTTGGGGCGCCTGGGTGGCTCAGACTCTTGATTTTGGCTCAGGTCATGATCTCAGGATCAAGCCCCGCATATGATTCTGTGCAGACAGTCTGCTTGGGATTTTCTCTCTCTCTCTCTCTCTCTCTCTCTCTCAAAATAAATAAACTTTAAAAAAAACCCAGTTCAACACTTAAACATAATGTTTTTTGCTTAATCAAAATTTGCACAATAAGCCAAATGAATCAGTTTGCTTTTACTTTAACAAATTCAGTGGAAAGTCTGACAACAAAGGGTGAAAGTCTCACTATATTTGCTTGGAGACCACAGCCCAAGACAACCGTCCCAAGGATTCCTATGAATACACGCAGTGATGAGGGAGGCTTGATTTAAAAGCAATGAGGCTTAGCATTATCCTCTGCAGTTCCATCCATGCCATTGCAAATGGCAAGATTTCATTTTTTTTTATGCAAAGCAAGTCAGAGAAAGACAAATACCATATGATTTCACTCATATGTGGAATTTAAGAAACCAAACAAATGAGCAAAGGGAAAAAAGTAAGCGAGATTGAGAGAGAGAAAAATCAAGAAACAGACTCTTAATTATAGAGAACAAACTGATGGTTTCCAGAGGGGAGATGGCTGGGGGGATGGGCTAAACAGGTGATGGGGATGAAAGGAGAGTACTTGTCTTGATGAGGACTGGGTGATGTATGGGAGTGGTGAATTACTATATTGTATACCTGAAAAGAACATAACCCTGTATGCTACCTGGAATTAAAATAATTTTTTTTTAATTAAAAAAAAATAAAAGCACATGAGACTGTGAGTTTGATCAGTCACCCCTGGAGAGAACATATTTTAAATGCTTTAGTCAACATCATCCTCTCTTTCTTCCCTTTGAAAACCCCATGCCATTTTACCTGGGCCTTTTGTTACTGTATTCTAGCTCATATCAAATATACTACATTCTAACTTCTATAGAATTAGGTATGTGGACCATCTGCCTTCAAGACTGTGAAGTCTCCTAAGGTCAAAATCCACATGTGATTCATCTCTTCTTCACCTACAGTATAAAAAGGGCATAAAAACAACATAATAAACACTTGTCATTGGTTGAATAAGCTCAAAAAAAATGTTAACAAGTCTCTTAATATATACAAGTCCCTGGGATGGGGAGCCTGAATGGTTTAGTCGGTTGAGTGTCCGACTGTTGGTTAAGGATCAGGTCATGATCTCACAACTCATGAGTTTGAGCCTCAAGTCACACTCCACATTGATGGCTTGGAGCCTGCTTGGGATTCTCCGTCTCCCTCTTTCTCTGCCCCTCTCCTGCTCATGCTCACGTGCACACGCTCTCTCTCTCTCGCGGGCGGGGGGGGGGGGGGGGGGGGGGGGGGGGGGTTGGTGTGTTTTTTTTTTTTTTTTGTTGGTCCCTCCCCCCCGCCCCCCCCCCCGTGCCCGCGCGTGCGCGCTCGCGCCCCACTCAATAAATAAATAAATAAAAAAGGAGTGGCGTTACACCAGCAGCCAGTGGCACCCTGGAGAACCTGGGTTCCCCCCTGGAGAAGGAGAGTTTTCCTCTCCACGTCTCCCTCTGTCTCCCCTTTGCTGACTTCCAGAAAGAGTCTCCGCGGGGTGCTAACTTAGTTTCTCTCCAGGCTCCTGTTGTTTAACGCTGAGCACACCCCCTGCTGGCCTCCCCAGGCTGGCCTCCCTGGGAGGCAGCCTCCGATTATTGCTCGCTGTGCATGTAGTTTAAATAGACACTTTAAAAAATCCCTTCAAAGGTCCCTGAAAGCTAAAAAGATGATTTTGAGGTTCTAAAGACAATTTTAAATGCAAAATATTATACAATGCATAATTTCTTTAATCTTATATTAAATGTTACAGGGATTTAAAAGAGAGAACATAATCAGGAAACCAAACCAGGATAGAGATCAGTAGTCAGAGTGATGATAAAATGTCTCCCTTCCTCAAATATGAACACACACACACACACACACACACACACACAGAGAGAGAGAGAGAGAGAGAGAGAGAGAGAGAGAGAGAAAACATCTTCAAATGGAAGAACACTGGTTTAAAAAAAAAACAATCTCTACCCAAATATGAAAATGTGGGAAGTCCAAAGCTTTTATTAAAAAAATTAAAAAGCTTAGTTGTGAGTGTTGTATGTTGACATGATTGCAGTACCAGTCATATTCTTTAGAACCAAGGTCATTATCAACAGGGCTACACAGTATAGAAATCTTAGTCAATTTCTCCCCAATCTATAGGTCTCTACAAGAAAAAGAAACTGAAAACAATTCAAGGTAATAAAAAGCCTCTCTATTCCTTCTAAATTTTCCAAACCATAGCTAACAGCAACTCCATCTAAGTCAACAAGTACACAAACCCTTTGGGGGTGGAGAGGACAATATCTTTTGATTGTATTATTTAAAGAAGAACTATGAAATAAAAGATGACATAATATATACCATAAGTAGTAAAAAAAAAAAAAAAAACAACATACACATACTGTCATGAATTTAGTGCCAAATTAGTGAGGTTTGAAATGCACAAGTGTTATGGATTGATTATGTCCTCCAAAAAAGGTATATTGGAGTTTTAGTCTCTAATACCTCAGAATGTGATGTAAGTTCTTTGGAAATAGGGTCTTTACAGAGGTAATCGAGTTACAGTGAACTCATTAGGGTGGGCCCTAATCCAATATGATCTCTGTCCTTACAAAAAGGGAAAATTTGGATACACACACACACACACACAGAGAACATCATGGGAACATGAAGGCAGAGATTGAGGTGATGCACCCACAAGCTAGTAGTGCCAAAGATTGCCAGCACACTGCAGAGACTAGGAGAGAAACAGGGAACAGATTCTCCCCTACAGAACCAACCCTCAGAAGGCACTAATTCTGCCGACACTTTGGTCTTAGACTTTTAGCTTCCAGAACTGTGCAAATACAAATTTTTGTTGTTTAAGCCACCCTATATGTGGTACTTTGTTTGGGCAGCCCCAGCAAATTAATACAATGAGGTTCATGGCAAAATCCAAACTTGACACGTGTAAATCAAGGCATATATGTAAAATGCTCACAGACTAAAAAATAGTGAGATCCCTACAAATGCCAGGCAGTTTTACCGCAAGGCAATGATAGCTGCTCTCAGAGAAGATGCAAAAGATAACATTTAAAGATAGAGGTAGGGGTGCAGACATTACTGGGAGAATGGTGAGGAGTCACAACACTTGGCTGGCTATTTAAATTACAGCAGTTCAGGGGACACATCAAACAAACTCAGCTCTCAAGCCTTACTAGATGGCACCTAACTATTGTGCTCTGGCCTAACCCCACCACCTTCAAGCAAGCAAGCACAGACAGCCTGTCATCTCTTAAAGCAGGTGAGTGGTCAATGGCTTTCATCTCCAGCTGGAGGAAATTAAATGCTGCATGTGACCAGCAGCCTTGAAACTGCTTGAGAAATGCTGACGAGATATATTTAGGCCTGCTGGAGTGAAGAGTATTAACTGTCCAGAACTGTCCTTCTCAAAGATTGCAGATACTTAAAAGGCAGTCTTTTCTTTTATTCAAGCATAATAAATGAAGGATTTTTCAACTATCTCCAAGATTTTGACATAAATCTTACAGTTAAACATTTAATAGAGCTATTAACTTACACTTGGATATCAGCTGAGTATATCTTTTCTGGGAAGGCACTTCAAAGTAATTGGTGTGTTTCCTTATAATGAAATAATATGTTTGCTTCTGTTTGATTCATGATTACCACAAGCCAGAGCATATGTGAGAACCATCTGGAATATTCAACAAGGACCAAGGCTTTCCAAGGCAGGCCTTATACTGTTGAAGCAGTGTTGTCTAATGGTTAGGAAAAGAATGGCTTCAAACCAGAGAGATGTGAGCCAAAAAAAAAACTTTGCCACTAACCAACTGTACACACTTGGACAAGTAGCTAAAACACATCACACACCAAGATTCCTAGTCAAATGGAGATGATAATAATAGGAACTATCTTATAGGACATTGTGAGGAATAAGTAAGAGAATGGATATGATATATAATGATATACATTACACAGAATAATTGCTTAATCCAGTGTAGTTATCCTTATATTATAAACATTAAATGTAAGTAATTTTTATAAATTAGAGAAATCAATATTTTTCCTTAAGAAAGAATATAAAGTTTGACATACAACCTCTATTGAAATTTGCTCAACAATACTCAATAACGCTCAAGCACCCTAGTTAAGTCATTGACAGCCCTCTAGACTTGGTTTGGTTTTTTATTCCCCATCATGTTTATTTTTCATTCAAATTTTTTAAAAAGACTTTTTTTGCAAATATCTAAAATCCCAAAGTTAATACTACTATTTTTGACTTCTATTATTCCTGCATCCTTACTTACATATCTTCCTTTGTCAGAAGTATTTCTTCATCCTCTTAAAAACCATAAGCAAAGGTACAAGACTACATTCCAGAAAAGCCAAAGATTAACAAAATGGCCAAAATTTCTAATTATATGTTCAGAATGATCCTTCAGAGAATTTCCTTCTACACATTTCTATGTAATTAATTAGGTTAAAGTTTCCTATCTTCCATAATAACTTAAAAGGGACAAAAACAGGGATGGTTCAGAAAATTATTTTTCAACATTATTTGGTAATAAGGTTATTAAGGTAAAACAAGGCTTGAATCTCCTACAATTGTTTGAAAAATAGCATTATATTTCTACATGCCACTGAATACAGTAACTCCGTGCTCTTAATCAATAAGAGAGAGGGAGGAGGCCTATCAGAAACATAGAGGGTAAGCTCTTTAAGAATACAAATTTGTGCCTGACCGCAGGATAGCATGGGGGTGGAGGTGGAAGACAAGAACAGGAGGGAAGGGTTGTTTCTCCAAAGTGAAAACTATATGTAGCATGATGCCAAAGTACACAGGTAGGAAAAAAGAAAAAGTTTGTGTTTCTTTTAAATTTAGTGACTTCTGAAAGATGAAGTAAAAGTTCAATCTAAAAAGACGCAAGGATGGCTAATACATTTAGCTTTGTCAAATCAGTACTCTTCTTCATAAGCAAACATTAAATCACCAAGAGAAATTAATCGTATCATTCACCTAGAAATGAATTCTCACTCTAGGGTGTCGGCTCCAATGTCGGGGGGGGGGGGGCGGGTAGGACAGAAAAGATAAATTGGACAAGTCTGCAAACTGTTTGCTAGCAGAGAAAACCAATTCTGCTGACTTTTACACTTCCTAAAACAACAACAACAAAAGCTGAGAGGGGAAAATCTATTGTCATTTTAAATGAGAATTAATTAAATTATTTAATATTATTAACTATTAATAATTAGCATTGAGAGAGCAGGTACATTTTAAATGTGAAATATTCAAAAATGAATGAACTTACTTGCTTTTTCCTTTGTAAACTGTAGCATAAGATCCTTCCCCTAGTTTTTCCAGTTTTTCGTATGAGTCAGCTTTTCCAAATTTGGGACTGGTTGGCTAAAAATGGAGCAGAGGGTAAACAAAACAGATTGTATCAAACTAATTAACAATAAACGGGCCAATTTTGCTAAAAATGTACAGATTCTGACTCTGTAAATAACTTTTTTCTAAGAATACTTATTCTAAAAAACAACATAACATCTATTCAGGATACAAAACTCAGAAGATGCAGGTGAACAGAACATAGGGTAGAAAGTTTAAATAAGCTATCCTCCAAGACAGAACCACTGTTAATATTTTGACATCTCTCCACATTGCTGCAAATGGCAGGATTTCACAGGAGGGCACTTGTTGGGATGAGCACTGGGTGTTATATGTAAGTGATGAATCACGGGAATCTACCCCCAAAACCAAGAGCACACTGTATACACTGTATATTAGCCAACTTGACAACAAATTATAGCAATATATATATATATATCGATATATATATCGATATATATAAATATATCGATGTATATATGTATATTTTGATACCTCTTCTTCCAGCACTATGTGCTAAAGACTGCTTTATTACATAAAAGTAGGATTACGCTATACATACTGAGTGTAATCTGCTGTTTTTTCCACTTGATATATTATGAGTATTTTCCATGTCATTATATAATCTTCTAAATTAGGGGCTGGCTAATCCAACCTACCACCTGTTTATCTCACAAACTTAGAAAAGTTTCTACTTTTTAATGGGGGGTGGTGGTCAAAAGAAGAATAAAATTTCATAGCATGAGAAGACTACATATGAAAATCAAATTTTAATGTCCACAAAGTTTATTAGAGTGCATTCATGCATGTTCATATACACATAGTCTTATGACTTGCAAGCTATTACAGAGTCGCAGCTGCAACAGAGATGATATAGCCAACAAAACTGAAACTATTTACTATCTGACCCCTGTTGCAAATCATGACTGTATAATATTCAGCCATTTAAAGGCTCCTCCAACATCTCTTAGCAATAATGCAAACAGATAATCAAAGACATATCACTCAGATATTACTCATTAACACAAAAGGAACTGTCTTATGTATTATAAACCAGTCTTTAAGGTTTAGCTGCGGCAAAATAATTCTTCCTCAAGACATGGTACATCCCATCAAGACCATAAAAGTGCTGAGTGAGTAATCTCACTCTTACTGTCCCCAGCTCCTACCTCAACTTTCACCAGACAGCAAGAAATGGGGAGTGTTGCCCTCCATGGGGCAAGTTACCAGTTATTTTAACATCACTATAAAAAGGTAATATCAAAACATATCAGAAAATGATAATTATAAAAGGAATTAAAAGCACCTTAAGGGGATTATTGAATCTCAGAAATTTGCACAGAGGAGACAGCTGAGAGTGTGGGTATTTGGGCTAGAAAGGCAGAGAGAGCACTGAAGAAGCCATTACCCAGAGATAGGATGGCAATCTCCTCCATCCCCAAGCTATAATCCCTGTCTCTCTCATACAATCACTAGAGATGATTTACAGGAAACAGAACAAACTGATAGCAATTCTCAAACTCAAAAATGAGTATATAATCCAAAATCACAAATCATTTCAGGAAAACCAACACCTTAGAAAAAAAAGGTATAAAATTCAATGGGCAAATAAAGTTAAACCCTGATAATATAGTTGGCATTGCAAAGAATAACTGAGTAAAAATAACCAGTATCATCAAAGAGATTTCAGAAGCTATCATATCCTTTAAGAAGAAACAATTAGAGATTTATTTAATGAATGAATTAAAATATTCAATGGGCAGTGAATAAAAGAACCAACATACATGACAAGTGATATGCTCTGTGTTTGAACAGAATTCTCCCAGAAATGTTTAAGGGGAGGTTACATCTAAATAGAAAATTTATCCAACCAGGATATTTTAACACACAATAATGACTACAAAAATACAATTAAGCAACATTTTCAAAATAAACAGTGAAAATGATTTTGAATCACTAACAATATACTCAAAACAGTCTTCTCAGTGGGATGGAAAAGCTGCAATTTTACCAATTACAGAAAAAAAATCTAGACATAAAATTCTGTATTATCTCAATATAAGATGTAGTTGGAATGATGGGGGAAGTGCAGAAAGGCAAGGAACACTAGGGAAAAAAAGAAGCATCAGCAGGTTGAGATTTCTTGAATTGGACAGACTGCAGATACTGAGTAATGCCAAATGCATATGTTTTGGTATGTTTCTTAACTCTTAAAAGATAATCACAAAAATAACATGAATAAGACCTACAAGTCCCAAACAAATTAGGGACAAATGAATGGAAGAATACAATGTAATGAGGAGGAGGAAAGTAAAAAGTGGAAAGTTAGAGGAGGCGGATGCTCAAGAACAAAACACGTTAAGTAAAAATTCATAAAATAAGGTTAAGTCTAAACATATCAATCACATCAACCAATAACCTTGATTACAATAAACATAAATGAACAAATTTCTTCTCTTAATAGAAACTTTTCAGACCAAAAAAACAAAGAAAGTCTAGCAATATGCTCTCCAGAAGAGACAGAATTAAAATAAGTAAACCTGAACATAAAGGAGTAAAGGGAAAATACAGCAAAAAAAAAAAAAAAAAGTAATTTTACAAAATAGTGCATTAAAGCAATAATGAAGACAAACAAGATAGAATTCATAAAACAACAAATAGATTAAAGTTGTATGCCCCATAAAAATGTATATTAGAATCCACAAAGAAATTTAATAATCATGAAGGAGTATGAGTCAACTAACATAGTTTTGGAACGTATCAAACAGCTGCTAATAGCAATAAAATGAGAAATTGTCAAATTCACAGTGATAATTGGCAACAAACATACATCACTCAGACATCAACAAAGCAAGCAAACAAATGAAGGATTTATAAGCTTGAATATTAGAATTACCACTTTAATCTAATACACATATTAATATATATTCCTTTCAAGCACACATTTTAATTCATAAAAAAAATGACCACAGATTAAGCCACAAAGAAAATATCAATATTCAAAACTGCAGGAACATTTTAAGTTACTTTTTCTAAACACAATGCAATAAAATTAGCAATTAAGAACAAAAGGAAACATATATTTTAGGCATGTGAGTTAAAAAGAAAATCAAAACTGAAAATTCATAAATAAATATGTGGCACTTAGGACATGACATTTTAAAGCCCAGGGGATACAGCCAAATCAATACATACAAGAAAACGTACATATATATGAACATACAAGAAGAAAGGTTGAAAGTAATATGAATTAGACATAATAGGAGAGGATTAATAAAGACAACGGACCACGTATTCTGTTCTTCACGAAACTTGTAAGGTATAAACATGTGTTGAGCTGAATCAAGTAAAACTTAATGGAAAATTACATTCAAAATCGCCTGACTAGTCCTGTGTGGGTTATGTTCTCATGCATTTTTCATCACCGGGAAACAGCTTGCGAATGTCACACTTTACCATCACCCTTCTGAGCCCAAGTTTTAAATAGAAATTTTAAAACCTATATTAAACTTCAGTATAAAATGATCTTCAATGGGGAAAATATTGTGTTCACAGTTCCACTCTAAATTATTTAAAATTAGAATGAAAAGTCTGTGTTTGCTTTTGTGCTCCTTTAAGAATAAATCTAATCTAAGTTAAAGAAAAAAGCAGCAGCAGAAAATTACCTCTTTTCTCCTATTAGGAGATAAACTGTTAATGCGTACTTATAGCAAGTACAAGACATAGTCACACAAAACTGGTACAAGAATGGGAAGTCAGTATTTTCTCTTCCTGAAAAGGCACAAATAATTTTCTAAAAATGATATACTTCATTCTTCATAAACTGTCTTATATATTAGAGCTGGTGTAATTGTTTTAGGATATAGATCACACTAAATGTACTACTTAAAGAAAGTGAATTGAGGAAATTAGAAAAACAAAGAGAATACACTTTCAAAAAAAAAAAAAAAACAATGAACACCCTCATTTGTCCATAAGAAAAATCAAGTAAAAGAAGATGCTAATGGCACAAAGTAGTCTATTTATTTAATTAAATGGATTTGGATGCATTAACTGCCATGGTGAAAGTACACCCTATTAATACTGTGATGGCAGAAAATTAATATTTGCCACATTGGGTGGTAAGACAATCAATGTTATTTTCCCTGTGAAACTGATATGGATACATTGTGGAAATACACTATAATCTAAGATCAATCATGCTAGCTTCATAGCTCCATTCACATGTAATATCTCTCTAAACGTTTCTATCTTCAAAAGAACGGGTCTATGGAATAGGCCATGTCTATGAGATAGTCTGAGCTTTAGTCTTGTAAAGTCAATCCCCTATATTAAGTAAACAGAACCGTTCTGATCTCTAATTAGTATGCATAGAAATAAGGAATCCAACTGCTAAGTCATCAAAGAGGCCAATAATAAAATACTTCCCATCAAATGAGTGAAATTAAGAATAATTCAGAAGGAACGGTCTTATTTTATTTGATAATTAAAGTTCAGGCCTTTGGTTTGTCTATTTTTTTCTTGCAACTTTTTAAAATCATATTTAAGTAAAGATGCTAGATCAAGCCAATATGTAGTTAGTACTAAATATTATCTTTGGCTCTTTGCTGTCAGGTGCATGAGTGGATTAGAAACAATTTTATGGGGCAACTATTCTCTGTTTATCACTTCCCTACTTAGAATGCAGGCTTGAGATAGCACTTTAGAGAATTGGAAATACAGAGGGCTAATCAGCAATTACCAACCAATACTAACTTCACAGAGATGTGGAATCTAGTGAAATAATATAAATACATTTTTTTAACAGAATAAAGGTACAGAGACCATCAATTGTCTGGACCAGTGGAGGGGAACATTGGCACAGATAATGAAAAAATGAAGATAATATTCCAGCTGAATGGTGTCTGCCACCCTGCCATGAAGGACATGCTCATGGCCCTTGCTAGCTCTAGTTCATGGTTTGTGTAATTAACAGTGACAGCTAGTTAATATCAAGTGTTTGCTATGTGCCTGCCTTTGAGCTAATCACTTCAAATACATTATCTAACTTTAATTCCTGTAACACCACCCTGAGGTTGGTTCTGTTAGTACCCTCACTTGAACATGAGCAAGTTAAAGACTGGAGAAGTAAAATAATTCATCTAACATCCTGTAGCTAATGGCAGAGCTAGAATTCAAACCAAGTTAATTAGAATCAAGAACCTATTTTCTTTACCACTACTGCACTGGAAGAATCTTCCCATGGAGACCTAACTCTCATGGAAGAGGCATTAAATTCTTCTTGAATTTATCATCTACTGAAACCCCATTCCTAGAAGCAGGGATGTGTTTTTTAACTATATTTTATAAACCGCATGAGAATACTTCAATGTTCATTCTAATGACACCATGACATGGCTCTAACAATGTCTGGAATTTCATACTGAATTCACTGAAAATGATTTTAACCTTCATAAATAACCCCTTGCTTAGCATTACTGATGATGCCCTAAATTGCAGGCAAACCACAATAACAATCATTGCACTACTACTGTATTATACTATAATTTTGAGAGTGGATGTGAGGGTAAGGTGGGAAGGATTCAATCAGAACCACGTGGCCTCATTAAATGAGAATTTCAAGTGAAATATGCCTTTGCTCATTTTTTTCTGCCTTTGATTTCAGAAAGAGGCTCTATCATCCTGTATTTCTAGCCCTATTACACAGTCACACTAAAGTAATCCACACTTGATGGATAACTTGGTTACAAAATAGATCTAGATGCCACACAGAGAGATAGATCCAAGCACCACAGGTGGTTACAACATGACAAGGGGGCTTGGTTCTGTCTGGAAATCGTTCAAGTCCCCACAAGAAGAAGGCAATGCCAAGAAAAGACCCACCCCCGCTCCCCCCAAGGATAAACACCTGAGAACTAAAGTAGGACTCTCATGTTTCTCATGTTTGCACCTTCTTCCCCTCTCTTCAGATTGGGCCTGACTATCATGGGATATAGATTTTTCTAGAGATGGGAGGAGACAAATTTGGAGGACTTGGTGGAATATAAAGAGGACCTTACTCTAAATATGAATTTCTGAAAATATGTTCTCTTTAAGCTTAGCTTATGATAACGCAGCTTAACTTCATCCCTTCTAAATTGGGCTAGCAAGAAAGGCAATGTCCCACAGCACTTCCAATTGCTCTAGCCATTGAGGAGCACAGCTGGGTTGGAGGAAGTGGGAGGAAAAGGGGAAGAAAAGCTTGTCTTGTCAGTGACAGTACTAAATGCTACCCAGGGACTAGACCCAGGAAGAGTAGGCACTCAAGATTAATGTCTGAAATAAATAAAATCTGTCAAATTACCTCTTGAAAGATACCAATTCAATTAAAATCACATTCTTTAGATCCCACCTGAATTTTAAAGTGCCACTATCTAGACAAATTCAGGAAGTACAGGTGAATGTGATGGTCTCCGTGGTCAAGGTCCTCTTGGCTTCTTGATTTCAGTCATGATTCCTAACATAGACAATGACCAGTAGTGCAGAGATATATACCCAGTTGGGAAGACGTGGCATTACACAATATATCTACCACAGTATTTCCAAGAGACAGGAATGGTATCCTGTTTTCCTCACTAAAATACAGGCTCAGCACCATGCCACTTCTGTTCACTTTCTCCCTCGTTCTCAACTGTGCCCTTGAGGCCTATTCAAGATAACTAATACTTCAAAAAATAACAATAAAATAAAGATATGGCATTAAACCTGCTGGCTCTTGGGTAAAGGGAGTGTTCCGATGCCTATCAGCCTTTACAAATCTTTATAATAATATCTGTCCTAAAACCCACGCCAGTGGGTGTGAAACAATCAAACCCATACACTATCAGATGGCATATAAAGTGGCAAAACACAAAAATTGTTACTGCCTCCATTTTCTGCCCAATGAAGAAGAATCCAAAGGAAAATAGTCTTTCCATTTAAAAGAGAGAGAGAGAGAGAGAGAGAGAGAGAGAGAGAGAGACGGTATCATAAAATACCCTCTTCCATAGCAATAGGGGAGAGAACAAAAAGGTAGTAGGTAAAAAGGACTCAGAATAAAACAGAATATTACAGCATCATTCTAAAGAGAAAAAGAAACCATTTCCAGCTTGAGGAGAAAAGAGCAAAGACATTTTTTCCAACGCATATTGAATGGAGGCAAAAACCCCTATAAAGAAAAGAAGCAAAGCAGTTTCCACACAAAGTAAGTGGCCTGATATATAAGAAAGACTTCCCAGGGTAGAACAGGAAAGGGTAAGCCCAGTAAGAAACTCAGGAAAGAGAATCTAAACGAAGTTAACAATAGGAGAGAATCAGTATAAATTTCTAGTTAAACATAGTAGTTTTAACACAGGTATTAATCTCTCCCCCTCACCAATCTGTACTAAATTGACAGTCAAGTTATAACTCACAAGGGCAAACAGAATGAGTAAGAAGAAGATTGCAGACAAGATAGATACAAACAAAAATTAGGAGACTGGAGGCAAATGGATGGTAGGTCACTGACCAGGACGATGACCAAAGGCATAAACCAATTAAGAACAAACTCAGTTCATACTTCAGAATTCCAGAAACACTCAAGAATTAGAAGCTGAACTTTAACGAGGGGCCAAAAACAAAGTGCTTAGTTGGAATGAGTTTAAGGAACAGGTCCTTTCCCAGGAACTTGACTTTCTGGATCAGGTGTCTGCCCTTCCCTGATCCTCGCAGAGGCTTATTCTCTGAAAAGGGTGAACCAGACAGGCTCAGAACTGGGACAGACACCAAGCACAGTGGAAATCAGGATGAAGAGCCATACTGAATGAAAACAAAGCACAAGACAGTCTGTGCAGAACTGGGAGACACTGGGAGACACTTGAGCATCTCAGAAAAATAGCAGTTAGGCTTTTGTATCCTAAAAAATAGATCTGTAACTTTACTCAGCCAAGGAAAAAGATGGATTGATCCTGACATGTGATAGCCTTCCTATGAAATGACTAGGTCTTTACTGCTATTGCCTATGCTGAGCCCTGCCTGTTGACAAGCACTGATGGCACAAAGAACTTCCTATCACCTTTTTTGTACATTACTCATAATATGAACTCAGCCAACAGTTCTATCCAAAGGCATGATCTAGACTCACCAAAATTAAAAATCTTAACAGGCAAGGCAGAGACCAAAACAAATAAACAGAAACAAAGAACTCAAAGGAAACTGGAGATAATTCAGGAAGTATAGTAAAATAATTCCTCAAAATTTCTCTAAGCTATGTTTAGTATCTTCAAAAACATATAAGGCAACATATTATTCATTGAAAAAGAACAGATTCATTAAAAACAATTTTTTAATGTTTGTTTATTTTTCAGAGAGAAAGAGACAGAGTATGAGAGGGGGAGGGGCAGAGACAGGGGGTGACAGAGAATCCAAAGCAGGCTCCAGGCTCTGAGCTGTCAGCACAGAGCCCAATGCAGGGCTCGAACCCATGAACTGTGAGATGACCAGAGCCAAAGTTGGATGTTTAACTAAGCCACCCAGATGCCGCTGAACAGGTTGATTTTAAAAAGAATATATGAATAAGAAAGAGCTTCTGGAAGTAAATGTCAGCAACAATTAAAAATTTAACTGAAATGTTAAAATTTTTTTTAAATATCCATAAAGCAGAGGAAATCAAAAAGAAAATGAATATACAATAAAACAATAGTTTCTGAAATTGAAAGAAATTAATTTCAAAGTTGAAAAGATCCCCTAAGTCCCAAGAAAAAGGTACACATCAGGGATGAAAGGAAAGTCTTAGAAGTTTCCATAAAGAAAAAAAGCAGATCACAAAGAATGAATTAGGAATCAGAATAGTCTATGGCTTTAAATAACAATATAGGGACAAAGCAATGTCTTCAAAAGGCTATGAAAAAATTTATTTTCTAAGCTAGAATCCTAAACACAGATTATTAATCAAGTTGCCAAGTATGAATAAAAGCATAGGTGTATGGCAATGACATAAACCAAGAACAAGACATATAACCCAGAGCTTAGGTATTTAACACAAAAATGATGGAAAAGAAACTTCTCAAGAAGATGGTGAAGGGAAGCCTCAGGACAGCAGGCTTGGGGATCAACTAGTCCAGACTGGATTAGAAGGAATGACAACATCAAGGACAATCTCAGGGGGAAGAAAAACTGACAGGTTCCTTGATTCTGATTTGTTTCAGAAGTTTTATAATGTTACCAGATAGTCTGGAACCTCAATTTGTGATTGTAATTATAATAATTCATAGGAGGCAATTATGACTAAGAAAATCTAAAAGTTATGCAAAGAAGGATAGAGTTGTTGAATCACTTTGTTGTACACCTAAAACTAATGTAACATTGTGCGAACAACTGTATGTCAAGAAAAAATAAATTTTAAAAAGTTATTCATGGAACAGTGTGGCTGGGTGGCTCAGTTGGATGAGTGTCCCGTTCTTAATTTCAGCTCAGGTCATGATCACATGTATGGTAAGTCTGAACCCTGAGTCAGGCTCTGCACTAACAGCACGAAGCCTGCTTGGGACTCTGCCTCTCCCCCTCTTGCTTTCTCTCTCTCTCACTCAGAATAAATAAACTTAAAAAAAAAGTTATTCAAGGGTCACCTAGGGTGCTCAGTAGGTTGAGCATCCTACTTTGGCTCAGGTCATGATCTCAGGGTTCATGAATTCAAGCCTCACTCACATCAGACTCACTGCTGTCAGCGCAGAGCCCACTTTGGATTCTCTATCCCCCGTTTCTGCCCATCCCCCACTTGCACTCTCTCAAAAATAAACATTAAAAAAAAGTTATTCAAGGAAGGAAATTTAATCATAGTATATCATGTTGTCTTGCTATGAACAGCATTTATAGCATCATAAGATGGCAAATACTACTTATTAAAAGCCAAAAAGTAGAGGAAATATATTTGGGGACAAGACATAGCAGAGAAAATCCTCTCCCAAATCTAGAGGCTTGTTCAGATTCAGGTTTAATTTTGTTGGTGTTTTGTGTCAACTTCCACTAGGACATCATAATGTTTGGCTGTCTCTCTTTTGGTGATGTTAGTAGGTATTGACAATCATTACCTATATATATTAACTTGTCAGGGATTACCAAATTGTGATTCCTAAAGACACGATCCTTTCTTTATTTATTAGTGGGATTATTTCTAAAAGAGAAATTCACCCTCCCCCATCAAAACTAGGTAAATTTGAGGTAAATTTTATATAGGAATCACAGAAAATAAATGCTTAGTCATTTGCTTTTTTACCAGTTTTCAACAATGATTCTTGTTTTTATAAAGATTTCTCTTGTGTTTCATATGTTAATTTATAACATCATATCTCTAATTTTTCCCATTGCTTAGAGTATTTCCATTGATTCCTTTGGACTTTCCAGATATGTCATCAAAAATCTGCAAATAAAGATAATTTCACCTCCTAGGTTGCTTTCATTATCTGTAAACATGTTACTCTGCTCTTTATTCTTTTTCTTTTTTTCATAGTTTTGTATGGGATTTAACCAATAATTTTTCTATTGGCTAGTTTTAGCAAAATGAACTATTCAGTAGTTTAAGATAGGGGTGTGGCCAAGATACCTTTTCTAGCTTCCTAGAATAAAGTTCTTTCATCTTTTTCATGAAGTTAAAAAAATTAAGAAAATCTAGCACACACTCTTCACCCATCTTTTTGCCCCAACACTTCATTCTGGATCATCCATTTCCTCTGTCCCTGTTGAACGTGACCTGCACAGAAGTCTACTTCAACACTTCTATTCAGTACAGGGATCTGTCCTGGAAAGGTGCTTCAATTTGGCTTTCTAGAGAAGTCACAAAAAGGCCAGCAGACCACTCTAATATCAGTAGACCACCATGGTCTCCTTGCACTCATCTACTCACAGAAGCAATCCAAGTCCCTCCCAGTTGCTGCTATCACTGTCCTAAGAATGACCCAACAAGCTGCAGTGTGTACCTGATCATAACGGGAATGGGGGCTTTCTCTGACAGCCTTCCCTGAGCTTCCAATCACACTTTCTGATGCCACACAGTTCTGAAAACTATTAATGTGTTCCCCTCACTCCTATTTTGAGGTTCATGAGTTACATTTTCACCTGTATTTGTTGTCATTATCCACTGGTTTTGGTTTTACTCTACTTGTTGTTCCAATCACAAGAGGAGTTCAAAATCTATTCCATTGCAATACTCCCAGACTCCTCTATTTGATCTTTTAAGCTATGTTCAAGCATTACTTTAATAAAGATAAAATTTAGCTTTAGAGAGAAAGAGATACCAGAAGCATTAAGCAAGACTCAACTTTCCTTAATAAGAATTGAAATTAATTCCTTATTAAATATTAAAAATATTGAAATTCCATTGTTATCATTCATAGTGCAACAGACACAATGACTTTTAAAACGACATGACCCCTAGTAGCAACAAGCATACCCAGCACCCACATCTTGGTTTCTAACTACCACTTTCCAATAAAAGGAACTGAGATTCTTTGGAGAATGGTTAGTTTTAGGTCTGGGGCTGGGAAAATACAATATAAGTCAAAAGTGTCTTGTAGGATCAGAAAGTAAGGAAGTATTCAAAAAACAGAGGGATGAAGACATCTCAAAAGGACACAGGACCCAACCTAAATGACTTCCCAATGACTAAACTAGGAAGAATCTGAGCAACAAAAGAAGTAACTTACCAGTAGATTATAACTAGTATTACAGATAAAATACAGGACAACTAGTTAAATTTAAATTTCAGGTAAACAGGAAATAATTTTTTAGTATAAATATGTCACATTGCAATATCTAAAAATGCCAGTTTCTATACACCATTTAAAAAAAATTTTTTTTTCAACGTTTATTTATTTTTGGGACAGAGAGAGACAGAGCATGAACAGGGGAGGAGCAGAGAGAGAGGGAGACACAGAATCGGAAACAGGCTCCAGGCTCTGAGCCATCAGCCCAGAGCCCGACGCGGGGCTCGAACTCCCGGACCGCGAGATCGTGACCTGGCTGAAGTCGGACACTTAACCGACTGCGCCACCCAGGCGCCCCTCTATACACCATTTAAAGGCTGACATATAACAATACTTTTTAATGCTTATTTATAGATTTTGAAAGAGAACACACATGAGCGGGGGAGAAACAGAGAGAGAGGGGGAGGGAGAGAATCTCAAGCAGGCTCCATGTTGAGAGTGCGGAGCCTGACACAGGACTCAATCTCACAAATCATGAGATCACAACCAGAGCCGAAATCAAGAGTCGGATGTTTAACTGACTGAGCCACCCAGGTACCCTGACGTGTAAGAGTATGAAGATAACTATAGAGTAAAACGCGTATAATTCTCTTTCCATAACATAGGCTTAATCATTCTCAAAAACTTCTTTCATTTCTTCAAAATGCCACTAAAAGTTCTCCCAGGAGGTAGGGATATATCTATGACCTAGATAGATGGTACCTTGCACTCACAGGCCAGTTTGGGGAAAACAAACAAACAAACAGATAATCAATGATCCTAACAAATGCTGCATTGTTAGTATTTAGTTCAGCTTCATTAACACAAAATGTGACAAGATTTGTGCAGTGTCACACGACTGTCAATACTTTCCTAGCAGTTGACATTTCTGGCTCTGTTTTACCCTCATCAAATTTAATATTTAATATTTGTGAAATGGCATGTTTCTTAGCAAGATGATAGAATCAAAATTCTCTTAGCATTCTCCTCTTAGCTTTTAAACTGTTAGAACATCACTCAAAGGTTCTTAACTGTAAGTTAAATTCGAAAATTAATTTTTAAAATTTTTTGATATTTATTTATTTATTTATTTAGAGAGGGAGGGAGGGAGGGAGCACAAGCGGAGGAGGGGCAGAGAGAGAGGAAAAGAGAGAATCCCAAGTGGGCTCTGCACTGCCAGCACAGAGCCTGACATGGGTCTCGAACTCACAAACTGAGATCATAACCTGAGACGAAACCAAGAATAGGATGCTTAGTCAACTAAGCCACCCATGCACACCTGAAAACTACTTAATTTTAGAAGATCATAAGGTTTTTTAGAAGGTTAAACACAGGCCAGTTTTGGGAATATAAGTTTCAGTAAATATTTTACAGTCAAAAAGCAGCATTCACCTCAAAACATTACACCTCCTTAAGTCTAAAGGCAGGACTTGGTGTCACTGGAGGAGAGAGAGGGAAGATGGCGGCGTAGGAGGACGCTGGGCTCACCGAGCCTCCTGCTGATCACTTAGATTCCACCTACACCTGCCTAAATAACCCAGAAAACCACCAGAGGATTAGCAGAACGGAGTCGCCGGAGACAAGCACAGACTAGAGGCCCACGGAAGAGGGTAGGAAGGGCGGCGAGGCAGTGCGCGCTCCACGGACTGGTGGGAGGGAGCCAGGGCGGAGGGGCGGCTCGCCGGCCAAGCAGAGCCCCCGAGTCTGGCTTGCAAAAAGCGGAGGGGCCTGACGGACTGTGTTCCGACAGCAAGCGCGACTTAGCGTCTGGGAGGTAATAAGTTAACAGCTCTGCTCAGAAAGTGGGAAGGCTGGAGGACAAAGGGAAGGAGAGCTGCTGAGCCCCCGGACGACAGAGCTCAGTTTGGTGGGGAACAAAGGCGCTCGTCAGCGCCATCTCCCCCGCCCATCCCCCAGCCAAAATCCCAAAGAGAACCAGTTCCTGCCAGGGAACTTGCTCGCTCCACGCAAACACCCAATTCTGCGCTTCTGCGGAGCCAAACCTCCGGCAGCGGATCTGACTCCCTCCTGCTGCCACAGGGCCCCTCCTGAAGTGGATCACCTAAGGAGAAGCAAGCTAAGCCTGCCCCTCCTGCCCCCTTGCACCTTGCCTACCCACCCCAGCTAAGACGCCAGATCCCCAGCATCACAAGCCTGGCAATGTGCAAGTAGCCCAGACAGGCCACCCCACCCCACAGTGAATCCCGTCCCTAGGAGAGGGGAAGAGAAGGCACGCACCAGTCTGACTGTGGCCCCAGCGGTGGGCTGGGGGCAGACATCAGGTCTAACTGCGGCTCCGCCCACCACTCCAGTTATACACCACAGCACAGGGGAAGTGCCCTGCAGGTCCTCACCACGCCAGGGACTATCAAAAATGACCAAGCGGAAGAATTCCCCTCAGAAGAATCTCCAGGAAATAACAACAGCTAATGAGCTGATCAAAAAGGATTTAAATAATATAACAGAAAGTGAATTTAGAATAATAGTCATAAAATTAATCGCTGGGCTTGAAAACAGTATAGCTGACAGCAGAGAATCTCTTGCTACAGAGATCAAGGGACTAAGGAACAGTCACGAGGAGCTGAAAAACGCTTTAAACGAAATGCATAACAAAATGGAAACCACCACAGCTCGGATTGAAGAGGCAGAGGAGAGAATAGGTGAACTAGAAGATAAAGTTATGGAAAAAGAGGAAGCTGAGAAAAAGAGAGATAAAAAAATCCAGGAGTATGAGGGGAAAATTAGAGAACTAAGTGATACACTAAAAAGAAATAATATACGCATCATTGGTATCCCAGAGGAGGAAGAGAGAGGGAAAGGTGCTGAAGGGGTACTTGAAGAAATAATAGCTGAGAACTTCCCTGAACTGGGGAAGGAAAAAGGCATTGAAATCCAAGAGGCACAGAGAACTCCCTTCAGACGTAACTTGAATCGATCTTCTGCACGACATATCATAGTGAAACTGGCAAAATACAAGGATAAAGAGAAAATTCTGAAAGCAACAAGGGGTAAACGTGCCCTCACATATAAAGGGAGACCTATAAGACTCGTGACTGATCTCTCTTGTGAAACTTGGCAGGCCAGAAAGAGTTGGCACGAGATTTTCAGTGTGCTAGACAGAAAAAATATGCAGCCGAGAATCCTTTATCCAGCAAGCCTGTCATTTAGAATAGAAGGAGAGATAAAGGTCTTCCCAAACAAACAAAAACTGAAGGAATTTGTCACCACTAAACCAGCCCTCCAAGAGATCCTAAGGGGGACCCTGTGAGACAAAATACCAGAGACATCAATACAAGCATAAAACCTACAGACATCACAATGACTCTAAACCCATATCTTTCTATAATAACACTGAATGTAAATGGATTAAATGAGCCAACCAAAAGACATAGGGTATCAGAATGGATAAAAAAATAAGACCCATCTATTTGCTGTCTACAAGAGACTCATTTTAGACCTGAGGACACCTTTAGATTGAGAGTGAGGGGATGGAGAACTATTTATCATGCTACTGGAAGCCAAAAGAAAGCTGGAGTAGCCATACTTATATCAGACAAACTAGACTTTAAATTAAAGGCTGTAACAAGAGATGAAGAAGGGCATTATATAATAGTGACAGGGTCTATCCATCAGGAAGAGCTAACAATTATAAATGTCTATGTGCCGAAT
This sequence comes from Herpailurus yagouaroundi, assembly GCF_014898765.1. Lineage (NCBI taxonomy): Eukaryota > Metazoa > Chordata > Mammalia > Carnivora > Felidae > Herpailurus > Herpailurus yagouaroundi. Next base: position 66,596,048 of record NW_024412391.1, read on the forward strand.
ACCGGAGCGCCCAAATATATAAAACAATTACTCATAAACATAAGCAAACTTATTGAGAAGAATGTGGTAATTGCAGGGGACTTTAACACCCCACTTACAGAAATGGATAGATCATCTAGACGCACGGTCAATAGAGAAACAAGGGCCCTGAATGAGACATTGGATCAGATGGACTTGACAGATATATTTAGAACTCTGCATCCCAAAGCAACAGAATATACTTTCTTCTCGAGCGCACATGGAACATTCTCCAAGATAGATCATATACTGGGTTACAAAACAGCCCTTCATAAGTTGACAAGAATTGAAATCATACCATGCATACTTTCAGACCACAATGCTATGAAGCTTGAAATCAACCACAGAAAAAAGTCTGCAAAACCTCCCAAAGCATGGAGGTTAAAGAACACCCTACTAACGAATGAGTGGGTCAACCAGGTAATTAGAGAAGAAATTAAAAAATATATGGAAACAAACGAAAATGAAAATACAACAATCCAAACGCTTTGGGACGCAGCAAAGCCAGTCCTGAGAGGAAAATACATTGCAATCCAGGCCTATCTCAAGAAACAAGAAAAATCCCAAATACAAAATCTAACAGCACACCTAAAGGAAATAGAAGCAGAACAGCAAAGGCAGCCTAAACCCAGCAGAAGAAGAGAAATAATAAAGATCAGAGCAGAAATAAACAATATAGAATCTAAAAAAACTGTAGAGCAGATCAACGAAACCAAGAGTTGGCTTTTTGAAAAAATAAACAAAATTGACAAACCTCTAGCCAGGCTTCTCAAAAAGAAAAGGGAGATGACCCAAATAGATAAAATCATGAATGAAAATGGAATGATTACAACCAATCCCTCAGAGATACAAACAATTATCAGGGAATACTATGAGAAATTATATGCCAACAAATTGGACAACCTGGAAGAAATGGACAAATTCCTGAACACCCACACTCTTCCAAAACTCAATCAGGAGGAAATAGAAAGCTTGAACAGACCCATAACCAGCGAAGAAATTGAATCGGTTATCAAAAATCTCCCAACAAATAAGAGTCCAGGACCAGATGGCTTCCCAGGGGAGTTCTACCAGATGTTTAAAGCAGAGATAATACCTATCCTTCTCAAGCTATTCCAAGAAATAGAAAGGGAAGGAAAACTTCCAGACTCATTCTATGAAGCCAGTATTACTTTGATTCCTAAACCAGACAGAGACCCAGTAAAAAAAGAGAACTACAGGCCAATATCCCTGATGAATATGGATGCAAAAATTCTCAATAAGATACTAGCAAATCGAATTCAACGGCATATAAAAAGAATTATTCACCATGATCAAGTGGGATTCATTCCTGGGATGCAGGGCTGGTTCAACATTCGCAAATCAATCAACGTGATACATCACATTAACAAAAAAAAAGAGAAAAACCATATGATCCTGTCAATCGATGCAGAAAAGGCCTTTGACAAAATCCAGCACCCTTTCTTAATAAAAACCCTTGAGAAAGTCGGGATAGAAGGAACATACTTAAAGATCATAAAAGCCATTTATGAAAAGCCCACAGCTAACATCATCCTCAACGGGGAAAAACTGAGAGCTTTTTCCCTGAGATCAGGAACACGACAGGGATGCCCACTCTCACCGCTGTTGTTTAACATAGTGCTGGAAGTTCTAGCATCAGCAATCAGACAACAAAAGGAAATCAAAGGCATCCAAATTGGCAAAGATGAAGTCAAGCTTTCGCTTTTTGCAGATGACATGATATTATACATGGAAAATCCGACAGACTCCACCAAAAGTCTGCTAGAACTGATACATGGATTCAGCAAAGTTGCAGGATACAAAATCAATGTACAGAAATCAGTTGCATTCTTATACACTAACAATGAAGTAACAGAAAGACAAATAAGGAAACTGATCCCATTCACAATTGCACCAAGAAGCATAAAATACCTAGGAATAAATCTAACCAAAGATGTAAAGGATCTGTATGCTGAAAACTATAGAAAGCTTATGAAGGTAATTGAAGAAGATTTAAAGAAATGGAAAGACATTCCCTGCTCATGGATTGGAAGAATAAATATTGTCAAAATGTCAATACTACCCAAAGCTATCTACACATTCAATGCAATCCCAGTCAAAATTGCACCAGCATTCTTCTCGAAACTAGAACAAGCAATCCTAAAATTCATATGGAACCACAAAAGGCCCCGAATAGCCAAAGGAATTTTGAAGAAGAAGACCAAAGCAGGAGGCATCACAATCCCAGACTTTAGCCTCTACTACAAAGCTGTCATCATCAAGACAGCATGGTATTGGCACAAAAACAGACACATAGACCAATGGAATAGAATAGAAACCCCAGAACTAGACCCACAAACGTATGGCCAACTCATCTTTGACAAAGCAGGAAAGAACATCCAATGGAAAAAAGACAGTCTCTTTAACAAATGGTGCTGGGAGAACTGGACAGCAACATGCAGAAGGTTGAAACTAGACCACTTTCTCACACCATTCACAAAAATAAACTCAAAATGGATCAAGGACCTGAATGTGAGACAGGAAACCATCAAAACCTTAGAGGAGAAAGCAGGAAAAGACCTCTCTGACCTCAGCCGTAGCAATTTCTTACTCAACACATCCCCAAAGGCAAGGGAATTCAAAGCAAAAGTGAATTACTGGGACCTTATGAAGATAAAAAGCTTCTGCACAGCAAAGGAAACAACCAACAAAACTAAAAGGCAACCAGCGGAATGGGAAAAGATATTTGCAAATGACATATCGGACAAAGGGCTAGTATCCAAAATCTATAAAGAGCTCACCAAACTCCACACCCAAAAAGCAAATAACCCAGTGAAGAAATGGGCAGAAAACATGAATAGACACTTCTCTAAAGAAGACATCCGGATGGCCAACAGGCACATGAAAAGATGTTCAGTGTCGCTCCTTATCAGGGAAATACAAATCAAAACCACACTCAGGTATCACCTCACGCCAGTCAGAGTGGCCAAAATGAACAAATCAGGAGACTATAGATGCTGGAGAGGATGTGGAGAAACGGGAACCCTCTTGCACTGTTGGTGGGAATGCAAATTGGTGCAGCCGCTCTGGAAAGCAGTGTGGAGGTTCCTCAGAAAATTAAAAATAGACCTACCCTATGACCCAGCAATAGCACTGCTAGGAATTTATCCAAGGGACACAGGAGTACTGATGCATAGGGGCACTTGTACCCCAGTGTTCATAGCAGCACTCTCAACAATAGCCAAATTATGGAAAGAGCCTAAATGTCCATCAACTGATGAATGGATAAAGAAATTGTGGTTTATATACACTATGGAATACTACGTGGCAATGAGAAAAAATGAAATATGGCCTTTTGTAGCAACGTGGATGGAACTGGTGAGTGTGATGCTAAGTGAAATAAGCCATACAGAGAAAGACAGATACCATATGGTTTCACTCTTATGTGGATCCTGAGAAACTTAACAGGAACCCATGGGGGAGGGGAAGGAAAAAAAAAAAAAAAAGAGGTTAGAGTGGGAGAGAGCCAAAGCATAAGAGACTGTTGAGAACTGAGAGCAAACTGAGGGTTGATGGGGGGTGGGAGGGAGGAGAGGGTGGGTGATGGGTATTGAGGAGGGCACCTTTTGGGATGAGCACTGGGTGTTGTATGGAAACCAATTTGACAATAAATTTCATATATAAATTAAAAAAAAATAAAAAAAAAATAAAGGCAGGACTTGCCTTAATACAGTGTGAGTTTAGAAAATTTCAATATGATGAATAGGATTTCTCTTTAAGAAGATCAATTTTAGGGTGTTGGCTAAATGCCCAACTCCTGATTTAGGCTCAGGTTGTGTGATCTCACAGTTTGTAAGACAGAGCCCCACATAGGGCTCTGTGCTGACAGAGTGAAGCCTGCTTGGGATTCACTCTCCCTCTCTCTCTCCCCTTCCCTCTGCTAGTGCCCTCCCTCTTTGTGTCTCTCAAAATAAACATTTTTTTTAAAAGATCAATTTCAACATCAACCTCTTAAATTTTAAAATATTTGCACTGAAAACAAACTCGTATAAGACAAGTGAACAAAATTTAACACGAATTCTAAAGTGACATTCTTTGTCATTTGTGAATTTGCCAAACTTAAATCTATCTTTACTGCCCACAAAAACAGGGAAGTTCAATATCCTTTGCAAGGGTTTGAACATAGCAAAGGATCTTTAATTACAAATTCCTCTACCTGGAAACAACTAGGAAAAAAAAAAAAGAATTTTCCAAAAATAAGTTGAATCATCTGTCATTTGCCTGCTGGGTCCTTATGAATAAAGAGTCTGTATATAGATTGCGTGCTCTCTCTCTCCCCCAAAACATTAAACCACGCTGTGACAGAATGCATAATCATGCACTGATAAAGCCTCTTGCCCTCTTCCAGCACAGCAAGGTACAACTCTAAGAGGGATACTGCGGTTTCCCTGCTGATAAAGAAGACTGTACTTACCGAGCTGGGGCTGGAGTGCCGCCTAACTTTTGGTGACTCTTTGCCAGTGGAGGAGGACTTGAAGTTAATGCAAGCATTGTTCTCGGAATGCACCCTCTTTACTTGATTAGCTGGTTTCTCAAATGGGTCAAAAGTGCTCTGTGTCCTCTGAACCCTGACTTTTTTATCCTCAGGAATTGTGTCCAGGGGTTTGATCACTGAGTCCATTCCCTGGCAGTTCCGTGTAGACATCTTTGTGACACATATCTAGGAAAGAAGAAAAACAAATTCAGAACTCTCCACTGAAATTTTAATATCACTAAACACGCAATTTATTATTCTAGTAAGCATGCCAATTTCCATTTCAGGAAATACCCAGAAAGGCCACATTCTAAAAACTATACCAGCTTAAATCCCAATATGAAAAATTCTTCATAATCATTATGCTTATATTCATTTAGGGCAGACACTAAAAATGCTATACATAAAATGAGAAGCTTAAGGTTCAGACTACTAGTGACCTAAGAAGGTTCTTGAACCCCATCACATGTTTTACCAATCTGCCTGCAAGTGGGATTACTCTGAATCATTAGGAAGTTGGACAACTTGCCTTAATAATAATAATTGTTTTTTAAAAAAAATCAGTCGAGTGAAATTAGATGGGCATTTTAACTGATGGGTCATCATAGAAGCAGCTAACACAGCTAGAGAAAAAGGTCATCATGTTTTTCAAAAGTACATCTGTCCCCATCCTAAATTCATCTCCAAACTGGAATCTAAAACTTGAGCATATAAAAGAACTAATGGTTAGAGATGTTGAAAAATTGAAAACAGTGTTTTTTTTTCTAATACCAAAACTAAAGGATGCAAAGAAATAATACTGTAAAAGAGAAACACGGAATAACTTTCATTTCAAAATCCACAAGACCCCTACTTGCTTCCCAACTTCCCTCACTCTCTTCCTACCCTGCCTGCCCTACTCTCTCAATTTATTTTAGTTTCTCTAACTTTTGCCCCATTGTTTTCCACTTTATGTTCTAAACCTTTTGTTCTTCCTGTACTCTGAAGACTTTGTTGTTCTTATTAAATAACTTTATGGCTTCTGGCTTGTTTGTGAAGCTAGGTAAACTCTCTCGTTCTCTCTAGAGAAAAGGCAACTCTGAAACTGCTTTTAAAGGTTTTTTTTTTTTCTTGCTGTGAAAAGTCTCCATGTCTTTATTTTAAAAATCAGGAAACAGAAGGCATTTAAGAAAACCCTGGACAGTTAAAAAGAAAAATACAAAGTATTTGAGTGTTATATATAGGATGATTCCATATGAGGAGCACATGTGTCTAGTGTGTGAACAGATACAGATAGATACAGATACAGATATATATGAAGACACACAAATACAGATCTAGATACAAATATATGTATGTGTATGTATGGGCACAGTAAAGGGTACAGAAGAAAACACCAAAACTGTTAACATAAGATACCTCTAGACATATGGAACTAAATTGGTAAAGGGTAAGATTATTAATTATTTATAGACCCTGTATTGTTTGAATTGCATAATAAACATATCTGGCAATGTAATTTTTGAAAACTGCTAAAGTAGGAAGGTATGTTTAACTAAATTATGCCCTTTCTTAAAATTTTTTAAACAAACAAAAAAAAGTTTAATTAAATCTTAAGCATCAGCTCTATCCTACAAGTATATCTCAACTGCAAAGCACAGGTTGAATTTTAATTAAGTCAAATGAGAAGGATATCATCATAAAACTGTTGAAGATGTCTTAGAAAGACTTAAGACAGATTTAGTGATAATTCTGACAAAATGTGTGCAGGATCTATATACAGAACTTACAAAACATGGCTGAGAGGAGTAAAGAAAAAAGGAAAAGAAACCAATTCATGGGTCTTTCAACTGACTGCGACACTTTCAGGAAGAAGCTAATCTCTGTTTCAGCCATAAAATATTACCAGTTTCTTACTTAACTTAAAAGGAGATTTATAGGGGCGCCTGGGTGGCGTAGTCGGTTAAGCGTCCGACTTCAGCCAGGTCACGATCTCGCGGTCCGTGAGTTCGAGCCCCGCGTCAGGCTCTGGGCTGATGGCACAGAGCCTGGAGCCTGTTTCCGATTCTGTGTCTCCCTCTCTCTCTGCCCCTCCCCCGTTCATGCTCTGTCTTTCTCTGTCCCAAAAAAATAAATAAACGTTGAAAAAAAAAATTTTTTTTTAAAATAAAAAAAAAGGAGATTTACATATTCATATATAAAGCAAATGAGGTAAGGAATGTATATAAAATGATAATATAAAAAGATGTACATGTGGACTGAATTGATACACGGATAACAGGAAAATGGTGACTATATTTGGACTCCAATTCTATCCTTGAAGATAGCACCAGGAAGCAGAGTGCCACAGAAACATCTCCTACTTTTGCAAAAGGAGACTACAGAGCTCACCCTGCATTCCATTTAACCTGATATTCTACTTTTTATTCAAGGTCCTTGAACTATCTTAGTAAAATATATTTTATCACATAGAATATTAGCTTTTCTCTATATAGGAAAATATGTGAAAACCTTTTTCTAGGTATAGGGGGGAACTTTATGCTGTAAAAATTGGTAACACATGGAGACCAACACAGCCACAGCAACAAATATTAGCAAAGGCTAAATGACAAATGTCACTTCATCATGTCAGCAGAAGAAAGAAGAGTTCTAAGGGCACCATCAAAGTTGAAAGAATAAACTTAATTCTTAACAAGTTCATGAAACTGCATAAACTCATATAAACCTGTCATTTGCTGCTCTTTGTGCTACCAGTTCTCACAAAGCTAAGACTCACAAGATTACTTGTGAAGTTTAGGAGACAGAGGGACTCCGACTGGAAATCTCGATAAATTCTCTGAGTCTATACAATTTAAATAAGAGAAATTGTTAGAGAATCTACTGCAAGTAAGGTCTTATCTCTTTCCTCATATTTTATATCAAGGGTCCTACATTTATTTATATGTTCAGTCAGGTAGCCTCTCATTTTATAGATCTAACTATAGCATACTTGATAATTGTAAACATCAGTGTGACCTATGCCCCTAGGAAAACCAGCCTCTCTAAAGTATTCTACCATTAAAACAAAAGAGTGGCAGCCTTTTCCTAATTTTTAAGATGAAAAAGTATTCCTTTTTTAAGTTTATTTATTTATCTTGAAAGAAAGAGAGAGAGAGAGAGAGAGAGAGAGAGAGAGAGAGAGAGGCAAGTGGGAAAGGGGCAGAGAAAGAGGGAGAGAGAATCCCAAGCAGTCTCCATGCTGTCAGAGCCTGACATGGGACTTGATCTCAATAACCCAGAGATCACTTTCTGAGTCACAATCACTGAGCCACCCACGTGCCCCAAGGAAAAAGTTATTTCAACAACATTTTCTGAACTGAAATATTTCCCACATTCTTAAGCACTTCACATTTATCATTTTTGTCATCTACTAACAAACAACAAAATACAAGTAGAAACTATCATTAACATAAAATAAGCTACTTGGAAATAGTATACTTATGTGGAAACATGCCTATGGTTGTGATTTTATTCACTACATTCATCATATAATTTCTTGCTAGTTAGGTTGTAGTTCATATGATAATTTTAAATATTTCAGTATCCCATCGCGGTTTGCAGAGTACCATATTTTCCAGGTATCCCATCAGCAGAACACACTTGAGGCTCACTATCTTCTTATCCAGTTCCATGCAGGCAAGAATGTTGTCTACATTACTGCACCCTTTTCCTACAGTGCCTCACCTGGTGCCTGGCCCACAAGAAAGCTCAATAAGGTTCTGTCTAATTATCATCAGATCTAAGAAAGTTCAGTCAAAGAAATAGTCTGGCTCTTGCTAAAAGTACTGAATCTCTGAAACATTTATTATTTAAAAGCTATTGTCAGAAAGACAGTAGTCCTGACAGGAAAAATAATAAACATACATGTATATGCATAAAATGTATTAACAAAAGATTTTTTTAACTACAAGCTCATTGTGATAGAATTTTAAAATGACACTTAATGTCCCTCACCTTTGGAAGGCAGCTATGCTCATGACTATACCCTAAATGCAATGTCTCTCACCTTTGAATAATCCCCTCCCTTTTGAGTGTGAATATGATGAGATCACTCCCATGATTATATTGTGTGATATGGCAAATGAGAGATTATCCTGAGTGGGCCTGACCTAGTGAGGCAAGCTCTTTAAAAGCAGAGAGTTTTTGGGGCGCCTGGGTGGCTCAGTCGGTTGAGTGTCCGGCTTCGGCTCAGGTCATGATCTCACAATCTGTGAGTTTGAGCCCCGCGTCGGGCTCTGGGCTGACAGCTCAGAGCCTGGAGCCTGCTTCTGATTCTGTGTCTCCCTCTCTCTCTGCCCCTCCCCTGCTCATGCTCTGCCTCTCTCTGTCTCAAAAATAAATAAAAACATTAAAAAAAATTTTTTTTAAAGCAGAGAGTTTTCTCCAGCTAGTCGCCGAAGAAAAAGAGAGATGTGATGTGGGCATCCTGGAAGAAAGCAAACATTTCATGCCGTGAACTGAAACGGAGACCACACGACACAGCACTGTGAGCAGCCTCTAAGAGCTGAGAGTGCTCGCTGGCTAACAACTAGCAGGAGAATGGGGACTGTGCTCCTGTTATAACCACAAGAAAATTATTTCTGCCAACAACAGTGATTGAGAGGATCGTGAGCCCCAGGTAAGAACTACAGCCATGCCCAACATCTTGATTTCGAGTGAGCCCAAGGGCAGAAAAACCAGCCGTGTTGCTCCTGGACTACAGAAACTGAGCTAAGAAGGTAGTAAGTTTGTGGTGATATGTTACACAGCAATAGAAAACTAATATGCTTACTTTACTGAAATTGTTTAAAGTACTTTGATATTTGAGCAGAATGTTCTTAGGAACATGTCGCAAATACCATTTCCTGAATTTGATATACTGTATCAGATTCAGGAGAAAATAAGTGATGATTCTTATGACTACTGTCAGTAAATGACCATATATCACGAGTTTTCTGCAGGATGTAACTCCATCAGCATTATAACATCCACAAACAAGTTCTCTACATAATTAAGTTTATACACAATTAATCTTGGTCTCCATTTTGCCTGGGGTTTATGTGAATAACATCATTATCAGCACCTGCTTTGTACATGTATCTTCATCCAGGAAAGTAATCTATACTTGAATTTTCCACATAGGGCAGAGTGACCGCTCTGGAAAAGTTTCAAGTTTCCAACATTTGGGACAAACAACTTAAATGTGATCTAGCTAGCTCTGTTAACCACAAGCAGAAAAGAAAGTAGGATCCAGATCCTTCATAAAGATATAGGGAACCAGCCTTGTTGACCTCATGAGCTTGTCAGGCGACTCACCCTGCAGACCCCCAAAAGAGGAAAGGGTTAGGTCTAGAGAAAGATGCAGGCAAGATGAACTAAGAATAGTACTCATTTCCCCTAGAAAGCTGCAATTTCTGGCAGCTCATTGAATAAAATTATTGAAGAACCCAGGTTATGTGAAGAGAAGAGAACTAGCAATGAAAGAACATTCTAGAAGTCAGATTATACACAGGTGCTACTGTGCAAGTCTTCATCTGATTCCTTCTACAGCCTCTCAGCAATCTGAATAAACATTCCCCCTACCAAATAGAATCACTTTGTTCCCTCGACAAAATGCTTATGGTCAGTGCAGTAGAAAGTCTTGATGATACACATAATCTGACACTATAACAAAAATCAAGGACAGAAGCATGATAGGCCAAATTGGGAAGAATCAGTGGGAACCGTTCCATAACCTCAAAAAGGCAGAGTTTTCCAACGACCAAACAGTAGCTCTTTGAAGCCTTACTAACTTTCATGTGTACCCCTAGTGTCCAGATTTTGGTCTCTGTTCCAATTCTTCACTATGAAAAAAGAGGAATCCTTGAAAAGTAACCTGACTCTAGTTCACAGGGTAGGAAACACAAAACAGCTGTGAAATATCCAGCTGTTACCAGAAAACTAGGATCCTTTTAGAAATGTCATGGGCAATGCTAGAAGGGACAAAGGAGTCTGCCTATAGGGATTCCTAATAGCCAAATGGTGGTTATGTATTTGCCCAGCACCAGAAAAATAAAATTATGGTTAAGTGGAACAAGCTGAGTTATTGGAAGACCATAAGTTCAATATGATTTCAAAAGAGGGAAGTTAATATAAAGGGCAAAGGGAAGTTATAAAATAAAAGAAGCATGAATATAATAGGATATGGTTGGTTTTAATACATGGAACTGCATTAAGGAGTAAGGCAACTGGTGCTAGAAAAAGTAGGAACTGTACCCCAAAAACAGGAATGATTGGCCAGGGTCTGTAGAGCCCTAGGCAGCACAAGTGTAGAAAGAGCAGCAACACAGCATGCTCTAATAACAGACCAAAGAGTATGTGATGTTGCCTAAGCAATGTTTTACAAAGAATATGTCTAGTGGAGAGACACCAGACTACAAAGAAAACTTATGTGAAACCGAAGTGGGAGGCATTTTTTGGAAATGAGTTAAATTGTAATAACTAAGTGAAATTTAACCCTTCAAATGAAGACTCAACTGACTGCTAACCAGTGACTCAGATCTGAATCACTTTGGAAAAAGCAACCAAGACCCCAATGTTGTTACTCAGATCCTATAACCTCTGCTATCTAAGAAGGCTCTGTTTTATTTGTGGATCTGTAAAGAGTACACCACCCCAAGAAGAGTCAAAAAATAGTACTGAAACCCCTTGGAAATAATTTAAATAAGTGGATCTATAACCCTATAGAAGGTATAGAGAAGGTATAAAAAGACACACAGAAATAATAAAATTAATTAAACCCACAATGTTTGTGTTTTAAATAGGATGAGTATAAGTACAGTAATATAATTTGCAATAATCATATTTGTACTTGTTTTCTTTATTTAAGGTATCTGAATTATGTTAAAATAATCAGTCACAGTAAATTAGTGTTTGAAATTAAGGGAATTTAATTAAGTCAGTAATCCATGCTTAACTGTACTGAGACAAATTGGTTTTCAAAATTGCATTTATCAGCTATACATTTTTTAAGAACATAGGCATTTGTCTAAGTATGAAGGCCATAGGATGTTCCAGGCACAGAAGACCCTTGGACATTCTGTAACCATCAGCTTTCACTGCCCTTACACATACTTTGTTAGTGCCCTCCACATAGGGCACACCAAATCATAGAATTCCTCCCACACCAAGCCATGTTCCCACTATATTATTGTTCAAGATTCCTTTTTCGCATGTGGCTGTCAAGTGTTCCCAGCACCACTTATTAAACAGACTTTTTCCCATTGTATATTCTTGCCTCCATTGTCATAGATTAACTGACCATATAAATGGGCATTTATTTCTGGGCTATTACATTTTATTGATCTATATATCTGGTTTTGTGCCAGTACTGTACTGTTTTAATTACTATAGCTTTGTAGTATAGCTTGAAATCTAGGAGTGTGAAACCTCCAGCTTTGTTCTTCTTTCTCAAAATGGTTTTGGTTATTTCGGGTCATATATAGTTCCATACAAATTTTAGTATTATTTTTTCTAGTACTATGAAAAATGCCATTGACATTTTGATAGAGATTTTGCTGAATCTGTAGATTGCTTTGAGTAGTATAGACATTTTAACAACATTAATACTTCCAATCCATGAGCACTGTACATCTTTCCATATATTTGCATCATCTTCAATTTCTTTCATCAATGTCTTACTGTTTTTAGAGTATTAGGTCTTTCACTTCTTTGGTTAAGTTTATTCCTAGTTATTTTATTGGTTTTTTTTTTTTGATACAAATGTAAATGGGACTGTTTTCTTAAATTCTCTTTCTGATAGTTATTAGTGTATGTATACAAACACAACACATTTCTGTATACTGATTTTGTATCCTGAAAATTTACTAAATTCATTTATCAGTTCTAATAGATTTTTGGTGGAAGGTTTAGGATTTTCTATATATAGTATCATGTCATCTCTAAATAGTTACAGTTTTACTTCTTATTTTCCAATTTGGATGCCTTTTATTTCTTTTTCTTGCCTAATTGTTATGGCCAGGACTTCCAATACTGTTAAATAAAAGTGGCAAGAGTGGGCATCCTTGTTTTGTTTCTTCTTTTTTTTTTAATTCATGCTAGTTAAAATACAGTGTAGTCTTGGCTTCAGGAATAGAACCCAGTGATTTATCTCTTACATATGACACCCAGTGCTCGTCCCAAAAAGTGCCCTCCATAATGACCATCACTGATTTAACCCATCCCCCCACCCACCACCCCTCCAGCAAACTTTAGCTTGTTCTCTGTAGTTGAGAGTCTCTTATGGCTTGCCTCCCTCTCTTTATTTATTTTTTCTTCCCTTCCCCTACATTATTTATTTTGTTTCTCAAATTCCACATATGAGTGAAATTATATATTTGTCTTTCTCTGACTAACTTATTTCACTTAGCATAATACCCTCTAGTTCCATCCACGTTGTTGTAAATGGCAAGATTTAACTCTTTTTCATTGCCACGTAGTATTCCTGTGTGTGTGTGTGTGTGTGTGTGTGTGTGTGTGTGTGTACACACACACACATATACATACATACCAACCACATCTTTATCCATTCATCAGGCAATGGACATTGGGCTCTTTCCATAATTTGGCTATTGTTGGTAGTGCTGCTATAAACACAGGGGTGCATGTGCCCCTCAAGTCAGCATTTTTTGTATCTTTGTCTTGTTTCTCATCTTAAAGGAAAAGCTTTCAGCTTTTCAACTTGAGTATGACGTTAGCTGTGGGTCTGTCATACGTTGCTTTTATTACGTTGAGGTAATTCCCTCTGTACCCACTTGTTTAAGAATTTTTACCTTAAATTGGTGTTGAATTTTGTCAAAGGCTTTTCCTGCAGCTGAGATGCATCATGTGATTTTTATGCTTTGTTCTGTTTATGTGACAGATCTGTTTCCACAGGCAAGAACAAAAGTGGCAACAAATGAAATTACATCAAACTAAAAAACTATTATACCATCAACAAATAAAAAGATAACCTACTAAATGGGAGAAGATATTTGCAAATGATATATCCAATAAGGGATTAACATCCAAAATATATCTTTATAGAACTCATATAACCCAATATCAAAACCAAAGACAATTTGAATAAAATATGGGTTAATAAACCCATTAATAAACTGAATAAACATTTTTCCAAAGAAGACATAGAAACAGCCTACAGGTACATGAAAAGGGAAATGCAAATCAAAACCACAATGAGATAGCACTTCTCCCCTGTCAGAATGGCTATTACCAAAAAGACAAGAAATAACAAGTGTTGGTGAGAATGTGTAGAAAAGGGAACTCTTGTCCACTGCTGGTGGGAATGTTAATTTGTTGAAGCCATTGTGGAATACAGTTTAGATATTACTCAGAAAATTAAAACTATAAATACCATATGATCCAGCAAGTCCACTTCCAGGTATTTATCCAAAGAAAACAAAAACACTAGTCTAAAAAGACATATGCACACCATGTATATCAAAGCATTATTTACAATAGCCAAGAGACATAAACAACCTAAATCTCCTTCAGTAGATGAGTGGATAAAGAGGGTGTTTTATATATAGTGTAAGTATATAAATATCATGGAATATTATTCAGCCATACAAAAGAAGGAAATCTGGCCATCTGCAAAAATATGAGTCAATCTAGAGGGTATTATGCTAAGTGAAATAAGTCAGACAGGGAAAGACAAACACCGTCTGTTTTCACTTATATGTGGGATCTAAAAAACAAAACAAAGGAGCAAATGAAAAAGAAACAGATTCACAGATACAAAAGACAAACAGATGGTTGCCAGAAAGGAAGCGGGTAGGGGGATGGACAAACTAGGTAAAGGGAATTAAGAGGTACAATCTTTTAATTATAAAATAAGACATGGGGATGTAGAGCATAGGGAATATAGCCAATAATATTGTAGCAACTTTGTATGGTGACAGATGGTGACTAAAACTATTGTGGTGACCATTTCATTGTATATATACATATCAAATCACTATGTTATTCACCTAAAACTAATACAAAATTATATGTCAATTCTTCTTCATTTAAAGAAGGCTCTTCTCAAAAATTACCTTTGCTCAGACGCTCCTGTTGATTAGATCCCACTCACCATTTAGTTTGCTCCAATATTTTACATACCCTGGATTATAATTATTCTTTTTGTGATACTTTAACCTCAACAACTTGACCATCTCCTCCAATTGGCAGACTGTGTTTTCTATTTATTTTATAGCCCAAGAGCACCTTTACCTTCAAATCTCCAATTGAAGGGTCTAGCAAAGGTTTTTGGATAATTTAGGGAAAGTAACAGTTTTACATAAATTAAGAGTGGTTTTTTCAATTCACAGGGCCACAAGAAAGCACCTTTGGTATCCATTCCCAAGGCCCATCACAGGAAATAGTTGTGCTATCAGTACTGCCTGGAAATAACAGACATTCCAATATTAACAGGAATAAGGCTTTGTCTTCTCTATGACTGCATTTTTGTTCCTTGGTCTTGTTGATGAGAAAACTAAAGTGACAAAATTTACATAAGCAGGGATGTTTCAAGGTAGTAGTAGATAGAGAAAAAAGAAGAAATCATCACAAATACCCAAATAAACTTCTGTTAATTTATTTTTTCCAGTAAATTCAACAGAACCTGGAATTCAAACAAGGTTAGAGATGTACCCACAAATTTGGGTGTTCATCGGAATCAATTATTTTAGTTCACATGTCATTAACAGGGGTTTGAACATTAGCTGTCAAACTCAAAACTCAGTAAAAATGGTTAGAAATTCAAATAGTGTTGGAGGCTCCAAAAGTCACAGTTTGACCTATGATTTTAGCTTGGAGCTATGTAAAATCCAGACAACTGTCTACCAAACTCACAGCAGTGGATCTGAAAGAGCACAACTTAATTCAGTTAAGGTTGGCATTCATTTCAAGTGAATTCATTCAGGCTGAAAATTGTCCCTTTGAATCAACCATTTTCTGGTGATTGGCATTTTACTCAGTTCATGGTGTGATCTTGTCCACTTCTTCACCGCACACTCTTCATGAAGACAGACATTAGGGTAAGAACTGGTTTAAAGGACTCCAAGCTGACCCACAGCAAATACTGTATTATGCATCAGGCAATAAAATAGGTCACGGTCTTTTGACACTCATGATAGAAACATCCATGACAGGTCCAATACAAAACTGGGAAATATAAATAGGCAAAAATCTTGATACTAAAACAACCTCTTATATTTGTTTGCCCCCTCATCCACTACCCTGTGAGAGTCTGATGGGCTTCTCCTATTCACTGTCTCCTCTCAAAATCTCCCAATAATAATTTAAGGAAAAAGCTATCATCAGTCATCTACAAATTTTTGAACACTTAAACCAAAATATAACCTCTCCCAGAATTACTTAAACTTTAAGCATTATAGAATAAAAAGCTTCATTCCCTTTTAAAAGGAATTTCAGCTATGGAGGCATAGGTGGGCAAGGTATTCTGGTGGGAGGGGAGCTAGTGAGGTGAGTAGGAAGAATTTCTAATGCTACTGGCATCATAACCCTTGACAGCTGCCTTCGTCTCTAACCTGACTTGCAATATCTACAAGTATGTTCACTCTCTTTGACTGTGGCCATCTTTTTCTCACATGTGTGCATGTCCGTGTGTGTGTGTGTGTGTGTGTGTGTGTGCGCGCGCGTAAAGGTGGCAGTGTGGTTACATGAAGATATGGGATGGGTTATCTATATGTACATAAAGGAATATATGCATGAGTGTATTTTTACATACAGCTATGTTTTATTGGAACCAAGCTCTTGCCTAAAATCACCTTCAGAACATTAGCAAACATACAGGCAAGCCTGCTGCCCACATAAGTCACATAGCGACTTAGATTAAGTCACTTAAACTCTCTGAATCTCAGTCTTCTCGTCTGTAAAATGATACAGCTGGCGTAAATAGTTCTTAATACCTTCTAAAACTTGACTGTTCTATTATAAACTCTAGGCAGCAGTTTATAGCTGAAAATGATTTTAAATAGATCAACTAGGCCAGACACATAAATTCACTTCTTTGTGCTTCATTTTATGTTCCATTTCCCTTAAGATTTTAGGTTTAGCAAGCAGGCAGCCAGGTTCACACCACGAACACTTCTCCTGATCTCTCCAGTCTCTGTAGGTCTCCCTTCACTCCAAAATCCTGGCATTGTTTCTCAGTGATGGCATCCTGGGCCTTTGGCTGACAAATTATTTGCAAGCAGCATGATGCAGCAGGTCACATGGTAGGATGTTTGGCAACCTTCGTTCTGTCTACTAAATGCCAGTCGCGTCCTTATGTCACTGACACAACCAAAAATGCCCACACAAAAGAACATCGTCATCTTTAGACTGTACTTCATAATCTGTCACTTAAATATATGCTGTCTTACATGCTTTCATATAAACCACTGTGTAACTTATTTTCATGTGTTCGGTTTATTCTGCTGGGATGGGAGGACGTCTTTGTTTTGCTCTATTATGTGTTCATTATATTTCTGTGACCAGACTGTACACACCTTGAACACAGAAATCATTATCTTCCTTTCCTTTAAATGCTCCCCAAAGCCCAAAAGATGGCATGAAATGGGTGTTCTGTTAATATTTACTCAAAGATGGAATGTTTTCCTTACTATGAGCTGTCCCCTTTAACTAAACATAGGCCAGTTAAAAAATTAGTCCTACCTACATAACAATGAGGCACCTTCTGAGCCTAGATCTCTTCCAGTCAATGAAAAGGCTTTCACCAGCTGTTCCTACTCACCAGAATTCAATGTCTATTACTGTGATTTAATTTAAAAATGCTTATTTTTCTACTGACTGATTTCTTTGGGGTCTGACCTAATTTCATTTAAATCCTGAATCCACTGGCTAACGGACACAGTTGAATGGACGATTCTTGAGGACACTACATTCCTTTATGTCACTTCAGTGACTATAGTTCTGTTATGACCCTTACTGGGCTTCAAGGCTTACCACCAAGAGGCTTGATAATTGTTTTGCTAGTTTTATCATGAAATATTTACATGGTCTTCTCAGCAGCTTAACCTTTAATATATATTACTAAAATAATTTGTTAGTTGCTTTCCCTTCTGTTATAATTATAATCCTGACTTAGATACACATGATATAGTCTGCTTACAGGTTTGCAAAGATAGATGCTTTTATTTACTAACTTCCAGGTTCTTGATTTCATCCAAACCATAATGATGGATTTAACATAAAGTTTAATGAACTGTGTGAACACACACAGTAAGGACAAAAATGCCCTCTTGATTGTTGGCTGTGGCCTATATAGATAGGTTTTTTGGAATGTAGCTACCTTTGGGAATCAGGATTTTATCTGGAATATTGTCTAATATTCTGCAGTGGGCCAGCAGCACTGGCAATGCCTGGGATCTCAGCCCACCCCCCTTAAGTCCTACTGAGTCAGAACCTGTGTTTTAACAAAATCCCCAGGGGATTGGTGTGTATGTAAAAAGTTTGAGGTGCAGTGCTCTAAACCATATAATGGTAGATTCTGCTGGTATGGCCAAATAAGAGATCGAGATTGTGCGAGAGGTCAGGAGTTTTAGAGGCTAAATTTGTTTCAAACTCTTGGTACCACAAGTGATAATCATTTCAATATTCCTTGTGTAAGATTTTTACTCAAACTTCCCGCAAAAGATCGTGGCAATTTCAGCTAAACCTTTAATATAAATTTGAACTCTAAAATAAAATTGTCCAATAAGGTATACCCAACTTATTTATAAATTTTTTTAAAGTAATGGGATCAGGGGCACGTGGGTGGCTCAGTCAGTTAAGCGTCTGACTTCGGCTCAGGTCATGATCTCACGGTTTGTGAGTTTGAGCCCTGCATCAGGCTCTGTGCTGACAGCTCAGAGTCTGGAGCCTGCTTCAGATTCTGTGTCTTATTCTCTCTCTGCCCCTCTTCCACTTGTGCTCTGCCTCTCTCTGTCTCTCAAAAATAAATAAATGTAAAAAAAATCTTTTTAAAGCAATGGGATAAGAGTAAGCAATAAGCATAGAATAAAGAATATACATGGGTCACAACAGCATACTTAACATTACCTCCTGTGTAGAAATTTGTGAATTTACGTATTTCTAATACAGAAGCACTGTTTTGCCACTGGCTACCATATCTATGAAAAAACATTGCCACAAAATTATTCTAAGGAGATTTGAACCCAGAATATTACTTTGCTCTTTATTTACCAGAGTTTATTTGGTAGCTTTAAAAAACAGAAACAAAATTTTTAAAGGAACCTAACGTTTGCAAAGAGTACCACATAGCCTAAAGGTCCTCCCCTGGGAGGAAAAAAAAGACCAGCCCTTTGCCTATATGAAATACTAAACACGTCCTACCCCAGATTGGACAAGGGACATGAACTCCTATTCACAAGCAGAAGGGCACAGCAATTCTGCAGAAGTTTGGGTGTCACTGTTTCCACTAAAAACATACTAAATATTCCAAAAGGGTCAAGAGGAGGAAAAAAAAAAAAAAAGGTATGTGAATTTTTTTTTTTAATGTCTATTTATTTATTTTGAGAGGGAGCATGAACGGGGAGGGGAGAGAGAATCCCAAGCAGGCTCCACGATGTCAGCACAGAGACTGATACAGGATTTGATCTCATGAATGATGAGATCATGACCTGAGCTGAAATCAAAAGTCAGAAGCTTAACCAACTGAGCCACCCAGGCACGCTGGATATGTGAATTTTCTGACTGTCATTTGACATTCATAATTATAAGCTGGTTAAAATTCTATCATGGAAAAAAACATAGCATTCATATCATATGGCCAAATGAATACATTGGGAGGTGAAATATTAGAATTGATATCAATATTACCTAATATCTACCCTCTCCCATTTATAGCCAGAGGGCTCAGAAAGGGGGCACATGATATGAGAATCCCCATAATGCAGTAAGGGAGTGGCTTTGTTGAGATTCCACAAAGCAAAAGCCTATTCCAACCTACAAAATTCCCACAGCTGCAGTGAGGAATTAGAATACCCATTCTCAACAAAACAGAAGAATCAAGCTACACAAAGTGGCTCACAACGCATGGCTAATTAGTGTCTTCATCAAGACACTATTCCCTTACAGCTCTTATTCTAGAAAAGAAAAAGTCTGGTCTGCAAATAGGGACCTTTTTCCCCCTCTCTCATAGAATGTACAGGTTTAAATATAGCTTTTCTTCTTATTCTGGCTTGTCCTGGGTCCTAACCTCAGAAAGGGAGACCAGAATGTGTTTTCAAAGGACCCCACATCATGCAGAGTTACGAGATAACCTGGCAAGAAGGAGTAATATTACCTACAGCAATTTAAAAATATCTACCATGGCAGAAGTACTAATAATCAGAAAACAGATCAGGCTGAACTCAGATTCACAGTTGTCTGAAATGATTAACATGGTCCAGGATGCTTTCCACCTATATACATACGCTCACTGTTTGAGGGTTTTTTGGATTTGTTTGTTTGTTTCATATCATGAGGACCAGAGAAACTGTCATTTGTCTCATTGTGCACATGATAGTCTCAGGTATTTTCTGAATTCTGTTTTGTTTCTCTTCTGAGTTTCATTGCACCATCCATAGCGTCTTTGTACTAAGCCAGGCTGGTTCTTCCTTTATACGTATACCTTTCAAATATCTGTAGCTCGCTATTCTGTCCCTCATGTAAGATAAAGCATCCACAAGGCATAATAACATTAAAAATGGAAACTGAAAAAAACACACTACTGGAGGTGCTGACTGATCCATTAGGGCCTGAATTTCTTTCCCCTGGTAACCATATGAACAGCATTTAAAAATAAAGATTATAAATATTTTTAAATTCCTTCCCTGAAGGAAAAATAAAATTGTGTACTATCTTTTTACTCTAAAACAGATGGCTATATAAATAAGTACAACTTCTATATCCTCACCTACGATACCCATCTTTTTAATAAAATTTAGATTATTAATACTTTAATAATAATTTAGTGACTCATGTCAAGAGTGATGTTATAAAGTTTAAAAGTTTAATGTTTTTATTCTAATAAAATAAATTGCGATGCAAACCTGACCAAAGAATTCAGAAAAATATAGGGCATCACTCAATATAGGATTGACTTTTGAAGCGCCTCAGATTTTCAGAGAATCATATATGGGTCACTAACCACACAGAGCTTATGAAGAGAAACACAGGGAACAATGAACCTTTGGGGAGAAAATGGAAGTATCTTTCAATGCAGCTTTAACAAGTGGTCCATCTATTGTAAAGAGCTAAAATTTCAGCAATAATAAATCTGACAGCAATCCATTAATAATAAAGTCCTAACTGATTTCATGACAACCGGTTCTGTAAATCTTTCCTATGACTGACAAAAGTCAATAGTGACTCCGAATGGAGAGAGTGAAGGTGAATAGAACAGACCAGTTGGATACACATATCCTGCTGCTTGGCTGCCACCTAAAAATAAGCACTAATGCTTCCAGAAACATGCCACTGTCCTCTTTGTATTCTAGCTAGACCTCATTTAGCTGAGGAGTAAGCCACGGGGGCAAACTTATCTCAGTTAGGTGGAAGAGGAAGTTTATGGAACATATACCTTTCTAAAAAACCTACCAGATGATCAATGGATAAATCTTCTTTTTATCCACTCAAACATAAGAACACTAAGAATTGCCAAATATGCTCAATAATCAAACGAACTGGAAAAGGATCTTGGGCAAGATAAATGCAAGTTGATTGAAAAGAGAGATGGCAATTAAGGATTTCTAGATGACAATGATAATGATGAGGGTTATTATTGAGCTCTTATTATATGACAGCTACTAAGAAAGATGCTTTATAAGTAGTTCCTAAATCTCTACAACCAACCCATGAGGTATGATTACTATTCCAATTTTACAGATGAGTACATTGAGGCACACAAGAATTAAGTAGCATGTCCAATACCATGAAGAGAGTAAGCACTGGAAATGAGATTTATTCCAAGACTCTGACTACAAAGCCCAACCTCTTGACCACTGGGTTGTCTTCCTTACATGTTCCCAGGGATTTACATTTTGAGAGAAATAAGCAAAGAACAGACCTGGTCTGTAACACTTTTCTCTTTCTCCCTTTTCCTGGTGCAAAAGAATGTACTTTTTTTTTTTTTTTTTAATTTTTTTTCAACGTTTATTCATTTCTGGGACAGACAGAGACAGAGCATGAACGGGGCAGGGGCAGAGAGAGAGGGAGACACAGAATCGGAAACAGGCTCCAGGCTCTGAGCCATCAGCCCAGAGCCCGACGCGGGGCTCGAACTCCCGGACCGCGAGATCGTGACCTGGCTGAAGTCGGACGCTTAACCGACTGCGCCACCCAGGCGCCCCAAGAATGTACTTTTAAAGCTGAGCAGAATAGGTGCTCTGTGGTTTAAGGCTTTCTGACCCATTCTCCCCTCATATCTCACTATTTCTACCACCACCACCCAAACTTAACATGCCTTTAACTACACTGATTCTGAATCAGCCTCACATCAAAAGTCAAGGCTGAACAGCAAGGTAGTTAGGGGGTGAAAGCATTAAGATCATTAAAAAGGACAGGCTGATGGGAAAGATGGAATAACTTAGGCATTAGACATTGCCATATTGAATCTTCCTCTCCCATATACGTTTGTGTTTCCTGAATAGTATGTTAAAGGCATGGACATAAACCGCTAACTGATCTAATTTATGAATCATCAAATCAGTTGATGGCAGATAAATGGATAGCTCTGGGAGCCTTAACTTGTTTTCTAAAAAGGATTCTTTATCCAACAAACAAACAAACAAACAAACAAAAACAACCCATCTGGATTTAAGATAAGCAGTATCAGGGAGAAATCCAAGAAAGAGAATGCTACATTGATAAAACCAGGTTTACCCTATCCAATGGAAAAGTGCTTAATATGGCACAAAGTTTACACTCTCTCCTATCCCTCTCTGCCCAACTCAGAAGACACATGTTTTTAGATGGAGTGTCCACTGAAAGAAGGCTTGCAGTAGGTATCAGGAAACTGAGTAAAGTCTCACTTTCCCATTGGTTGAATGACTGGTGATGAGCCAATTAGACAACACACTTGCTGAAGAACCTTCCAATTCTAAGAGTCTTCCAATTCTATAAGAGGACCTCAACATGATCAGATAGAATAAGGGAAATGAAGCAGAGTGGGTGAAATCTGAATGTTAATAATGGCAAAAGCCACAGTCCAGCCTTCCATTGAATATATCAGCTGTCTGTTGTTCTCTATCACCAAAGAACTGACATGAAAATCTAAGTAGCCCAATTACCATGCTCAATTACCAGGCCAAGTAAAGAATCCAAATGTAATACCCTCAGTATTACATAGATCATACCCTCAGTGCATTTCTATTCTTCATTCCTTGCTCCTCCCCATAGGCTTTTAGTTTTAGTATATCTAAAGTACCTACTATGGTGCCCAAATGGAAACTTGCTGTAGTGAAATCATATCAGGGGTAGGGAATTCTGGTGTTTCCCATGTAAAAAAGCATATATTAAAAAGTAATGAAATTCTGGCACAGGCTACAACACAGACAAACCCTGAAAGTATGCTAAGTGAAATCAACCAAACACAAAAGGATAAGTACTATATGATTCCACTTGATGAGGTACGTAGAATAGGCAAATTCATAGACACAGAAAATAGGCAAAAGATTACCAGGGATGGAGGGAGAGAAAATAGGGAGTTACTATTTAATGGGTACAGAGTTTTTCTGTATGGATGATAGAAAAAGTTCTGGAAATAGATAGCAGTGATGGTAGGAAAACATTGTGAAAGTACTTATTGCCAATGAATTGTACACTTGAAAATGGTTAAAAAGATAAGTTTTGTGTTATGCACATTTTATACCACAATCAAAAATGAAAAAAAAAAACCTGCTCTAAAATTTCTCCTTGAAATATTTTTAGAAGGAGTACATGGTAAGTTCCATGAGGACAGGCACTAGATATTTTTTATTCACTGTGCCAGAGTAGCTATACTGTTACACAGTAGACTCTCCATAAATGTTTGTTTAATAAATAAGTGATTAAAAGAAAATAGAAGGAGTCTCCTAAAGAGAAAATATAATATTTAAAAAGCATCAAATTTACTTATTCATGAGAAAGAATAAAAAGCATATTCCAGAGAAAAATACTAATGCCACTCTATCTAAGCTCCCTCAGGGAAGGGAGAGTATCACTTCATTGGTACTTCCTCACAGCAGGTCTTACAATGTTTTATACATAGTAGATGGCTAATAAATGTTTGCAGAATGAAGAATTAAAAAGTACATGATTGTAAAATCAATGTTATTTAACAGCCCTCCCTTCCCCTTTTTAAAAATTACTTACTTTTTGAAAATATACAATTTCTTCTGTAATAGGGTGAGTGAAAAAACAAACCTCATGGCTTATACAAAGTGAAGGTAAAAATATAAACAGCTAGAACATATCACTCTCAGAAAAACAACAATAACAACAAACACAGAGCACATCATCTGAACAGAAAAAAAGTTTTTTTAGGAAAAGAACAACTGAAGTATGGAAAAGAACAGCTTATAGTCCACATTGACTTTTTAGAAAGTAATAGTTAAAATACAAGAAAACTTAAATTATCTTTGGAAGAAATCCAAACATTCACTTCCAGAAAGCAATGCCCCACCTTTACAATCAATAGTTGAGTAAACGTAGAAGGATGTTTAAGGCTCCTAGTTGCCCGCCCCCTACCAAAAAAAAAAATTCTCTCACTTGTCTATCAAGTAATCAGGTGTTCTTTCTTAAAAATACTAATGTCACAAAATTATATACAACTGGCTTATGGCCAGCATGCTACAGCAAGTTACTGATGATTTTCTCAAACTGATATTCACTATCTACATCATTTACATTTTATATGATTTGCTGAGTTAAAGTATACATAAGTGGAATATTTTTAAAGCAAAAAAATCAAATGCTGACCCCCTTAGCATTCAGCATCTATATAGGATATGGATCCTAATAAATTCACCAGAACCCTGTTAGGTAGTAGTCTCACATTGAACAATATTATAAAAACATGTTCTTCAACTTCAACTGTCCCCCACCCCCAATACTGTGTGCTAATTAACAAAGGAAATAGAAATTCAACCCCTGTAGATATCAAGGTTTACATTTCTGTCTCTCAACTGTTATCTTCATCATAAGCAGGTAAGCATCATTTTGGAGTCGCCTGCCTGCTGTCCTAGTCCTTCATGCATGCAGGAGTTCTGCATTAGCATCCAAAATGCCAGCGGTCTACTATTAAAGCCAGCACTTCAAGCAGAACTGTATGAAGGATTATCGCTTCCGTACATGAAAGCATAACCACTACAGGTGTAATGATGCAAAATACCAGCACACTGACCTCTGCCAGGCAGCAGAGACTTAAAGCAGGTACATTTCTGTGCTCCAGAAGGCAAGGGGGTGGAATGAGCAAGGAGGAAACCCCCTATCCCTAATATATTAGAGATGCTTATTCCACTCAGATCCTATCCAACAAATTCATGGACATCAGTTTACCCAAATGAAAGAAGTGGTCTCCCGTCCTTCACTGGCTTGAATCAGAGGGCATTCAGCCAAGCAAAGCCAGGCAAAACAATCTGTAAGATCTCTTTAAGCTGTAATAAATAAGACGAGTTTCAGAAGAAATAACACTCAGCTATGGCAAAGAAGCACAGACGCTAAACCTTTCCCTCATCTTATCACTGCTACCGGTGTTTACAAACTACAAGCAGTAGCCTTGGGAGCCTCAAGAGACTCTCCATGAGTAACCTCCTGTCAGATCCCTAATTTAAATACCCCCTTGATCAATCTGTGATGTTTCTGGCAGTTAAATAGAAGGGGGTGAGTAAAATGACATGCATAAAATGAATCCTTTTCAAGTTGTAAATGAGTGAGTCAGGATTCAGACTCGCCGAGATGCTCCAAATTAAAACCCCTGCTCTAATTTTAAGCATGCTCCGTCTTACCGTTCTGCTGTTGTCTCTCTCAGGCTGGATTCACCTGGAACTCTTTAACATGTCTCTAGCAATGTGTTTGCACCAGGCCAGGCTCACACAGCAACTGAATTCACATCTTTCTGCACTAGCAAGCTGAAATGGTACGGCCGTACTACAACCAAGAAAGGGGGAAGCAAAAGCAAAAAAAAAAAAAAGAAAGAAAAAAGAGAAGAAAAAAACCACACACACACACACACACACACACACACAAAACAGAAATCACCTAAGAGAAGCTAATCTCAGTGGAATAAGACCAAAAATAGTTAAGAAGAATACAAAGGACATGCTAACATTTCAGTATCAATAGCTTTAACAGTTCATTTTTCCCAAAAAACCTAGTTGTGTTTTTTTTTTCTCCAAACACGATGGACTTGCCTGTGGAGTTCCCAGGAAGGCAGAGTAACCAGGCTCTGCAGCAGCATTGCAGCCAAAGTAACCGTGCATATGCTGTCCAGGCAATTCACAACACACTGTCTCTTCAGAAAGATATTGATTTGCAATGCAGGGATGCTTCAAACAAATACAGAATGGGAGCCAAACAGCTAACGGTGATTGCATAGGAGGAAAAACATTTAATCAAGGGGATGTACCTCATCATACTCAATTCAATTTTTTAAAAGCATTGGAGGAAGCCAGTAAGTATCTTGAGTGACAATCCTATTAAACAATAATCTGAGGTCCTATAGAAGGCCAATGAAGGCTACCATCATTCGTACTGAAAAAGCCACTAAAAGAGTTTAATGTGTCTATGTGTATATATTTGTCATATGCAAATGGGGCATAATGAAAAATCTAAAATAACCATGCACCAAATAAATGAGGTTTAAAATGCACAGGTGTAGCACTTACAAACCCAAAGTGATAAAATACATAGTTATGTGCCTACAGAATTCTTGGTTAGAAGGGTTAGAGCTTATACCACTCTCAAAAGTAAAATGCCAACACAAACCAGATCTCACAATCCTTAGGTTAATTGTGTCAAGTCATACCACACAGTGCTGGGTGCTGGGTGGCAAGGAAGAATGCCAGAATGCTACTCTTATAGCGACCCCTACAGGATTGAGGTTGATCTACAATCCGTCTTTGTTGAACGAACTTCCTAGCCTCAGAAAATAGAATTACAAAAGGGTATAAATTAGGTAAGACACAAAGATACAACTGAGATATACTTTAGGCAAGAAATTTTAAAAGTCAAGTGTGAAATCTGACCTCACAGATATTTACTTAATTAAGAGATTAAAGTACAGAGGAGGAAACTGCTGTGTCAATGGTGAGTAGACGATATTCTCACAGTCCACAAGACTGGGTGCACTTACAATCAGAGATCTCGGGGAAAAGCGTTTTCCTCTCACACCCTAATTGATTTAAAGAAATCATTTCCCACCCCCCATTTACAAACCATCTTCATCTTCATCATTTTTAATAACACTGTGAACATACTGAACTTCACTTTTTTTCTGCAACACAAAAGCTCATTCAAAAATCTCACAAAAAGTTCTTCAAACACAACTATTATGAACCTCATTTTTCAACAAAGCCAAGAGAGAAAGCTACCTCCTTGCTATCTGAAAACCACTGAGTTACATGAGCATCATTTCTGCAGAAGGGACTTCATTCCAATAAACATTTCAAGAATCTGAGGTTTTGTTTATGATTGCTCTACCCTCCAGCCCACAAAGACTCTCCTTCTTCAGAACCAACAGCACTTCTTCTTTAAATCATTTAAGAGCTAATGATATGGTTTCTCAAAACTCTTGTTCACATTTCCCCCCATTTTAAGGTCCTTGAGGAACAAACTCTATCAACTGCTCCTTTTTTTATTGCCCAACGGCATATAACACAATGCTAGCCATCTAGAAAATACTAAATAAATATTTAAAATAATTAATAAATTTACCAACTCCATATTTTAGGGCTTAGATAATCTATCCCCTTCCCCCATCACTCCCTGAAAAATATCCATATTAGAAGTGTTATCTTCAGTCACTTGGTCTAAGCAGTGCCTATAGCTTTTTTCCTATAGAGTTGGCAGCTAAGGGCATGTATAATGTTCATGTTCGTGAAGCTATCCTGTATAAGAACGAACAAACTTAACACAATAAAGTTTCTCCTTTATTTTTTCATGTATTCACTCAATAAACATATGCTGATACACACAGCAATGTGAACAGCCATGTTTTCTCTGCATTCAAGGAACCCAGTGAATGGTTAAAAATAAAACAAGTGATTATAATATACTGAAATGTGTGTTTTGAGAGGACTTAGCTGGGTACAAATAAGGGTGGCTCAGAGAAGACTTCACTGAGGAGGCAGCATGAAGCTCAGTCTTCTAGGCACTGTCCAGGCACTAAGGAACAGCAGGACAGGACAAAAGGATCAGGTCCTGAAACTGGAAGCTGTCCAAGGAAACCACCAAGCAGTAAGTAGAGTGATGGCAGCTGTGAAGGCTGAGGGAAAGATGGAGCAATACCACAGCATGACAGACCTGTATGCCATGCTGAGAAGTTAGGGATCTTATCTTACAGGAAGTTGCCATTTAATCCAACAGGAAGGCGCTAAAGGACTATAAACAGAATAGCAGCTAGATGGGATTTTTCATTTTACAACAGGGTAATAGTATTGAACGGTCTAGAGGGGTACGGGGGAGGCTACTCAGAAGACTAAGACAATAGTTCAGTCAAGGTCCTGAACCAAAGCAATAAAAATGGAGGTGGAGGGGCGCCTGGGTGGCGCAGTCGGTTAAGCGTCCGGCTTCAGCCAGGTCACGATCTCGCGGTCCGTGAGTTCGAGCCCCGCGTCAGGCTCTGGGCTGATGGCTCAGAGCCTGGAGCCTGTTTCCGATTCTATGTCTCCCTCTCTCTGCCCCTCCCCTGTTCATGCTCTGTCTCTCTCTGTCCCAAAAATAAATAAACGTTGAAAAAAAAAATTAAAAAAAAATAAAAATAAAATAAAATAAATGGAGGTGGAAAGACAAAGGAGGTGAGAGACATTTACTATGCATTACTTGTTGCATGACTGGACAGGAGGTCTAATGGAAAAGGAATATCCAGCATGGCCCTGAATTCTTAGTACAATTAGGTAAAAGGTGGAAACATAAACTAAAGAAATGGATACAGGAAGAACAAAAGCTTGAGGAGGAGGGAAAATTATCATGATTTCAATTTTTACATGTTGAGTTTTAGGTACCTTTGGAACATCCAAGTGGACATGTGTAGTGGGCAACTACATAAGGGTATGGAGCCAAGAAAAAAATGGTCAAAAGTTCAGTTATGTGTCTTTGGTTAGGGTCTCCTAGAAATAGAAATGAGCCAGGATTATTATTCACCTAATTTACTGAAGACAAGCTCAGAGAAAAGGAGTGAGGAGTCGGACAGGCAGGATGGGAGAAAGCAAGGAAATGTGGTGTCAGAGGAAACAACCACAGCCAACGTTAGTCCCACCTGAAGCAAGACGGCTGGCCTTGTGTGACTCTGGACTGGTCATCACTGACTGAGGCCTGGACAGGAAGGGCTTCTGTTTCACCTGGGTACCCACTGACCAAGCAGATCTGGGCAGGGTACCCTCAGCGCTCACCACTCTATGTTTCAGCCACAATGGATAATTTTTTCTTTTCCTTGAAGGTGATTCCTCAGGAATCTGTGCTGCTCTCACTACCTAGAATGTTCTTCCTCAGATAATCCTGGCCGACTCCCTCTCATTACTCAGTTGGTTTTCAGTAATCTCCTCAGAGGCCTTCCCTGGCTTCCCCCTTCTGTCATTGCTCCTCCCTCACCATCACCTTGCACTGTTTTTGTTCCACTGTCTCATTTATTTATTTGTCTTCTGCCCCCACTAGCATATAAATGGCTCCAGAGCATGGACTTGTACTCATTTCTTCTCTGCACCTCCCTAGCCCCTAGGAGAGCACTCAGTACCTGTTGAATAAATATTAGGAAGAGCTGCTGCTGATGACAGTGGTTCAGACAAATTCTGTGAGCTCTCGTAGAGTGGAAACGGATGGGGGGCCTTGAGGAATGTATGGGAGGAATTTGTGGGTAAAATACAGTTTCACATATGTATATTGCTCTACAAGTTTGGCCATACAGCAGAAGTGAAAATAGAGGCTAGAAGGCAAAGCTGCAGGTAATTAATCATTATGTTCATGTCATACAGGATTCACAATCCACTACTATTAAGAATATCTTTATTATAGGACATTGAAATGTATGTGAAACCACACTGTGGAAGAACAGTAATAGAGGTTAAAATAAAGGGTCTATCTACAAAAGTCTTTCGTGAAAACATCATGCCAGTGGATATACAGGAAAAAATAAAAACAAAAACTGATGGGGGGGGGGCGGAAAGCTAGAATCTGACCTCTATTTGTTTAGGTCATTTCTGCAGGAAAACAAAAATTGATCCCTCGAACTATCTGCCTTTATATGTGATTTTTTAAAATTAAAAAATGTTTTGCACTTCCCTGACTTTTCAAATGAAATATAACAAACCCAGTCCAATCTTCAACTGATGATTGGGTCAATTATGAACATTACTGACAGCCATCAGGGTTTAACAGAGAGTCTACAGGGACCTTGGCTCTTACTCTCAAGACCTGACATCTGTGCATTCCTCTGCTTCATTTTTATGGTTCACTCCCTCTTTGCCATCAGGTTCTCCTTCTTAAGGTTCTGAATGCGCCACCTCTTGCTAACACCACCACACTCTTCTCAGTTTTGCCACAGTTCCTCAACTATCCCTACACTTGGGCAACTAGTTAAACAGGCTTACCAGAACACTATGAATAGAGGTTTTAATCAATAGGCAGCTAAAAAGCAGGACTAGGAATTTTCTCCTGAGTTGAAAAGTACTAGTCCAGTCACCCACCAACCGCAGGCTGTACACAATAGGCTCTGTGGTACATCTCACCTGGGTAGAAGCTCTTGTTTCCGTATCAACCTACCTGGAGCCATCTCAGATAGGACAGGCTGTCAGATGCCTGACCTTCACATAAGTATAGTCTTAAAGACAGATTGTCTCCCAACCCAAAAAAAGAACATGGACAAAAGAAGTAACTGAAGAAAGGGATTTTAAAAAAGCCTTATTTTTAACCAAAAAAGGAAAAAGAAACATTAAATAAGGAAACTTTTTAAATATTAGGAAAGGGGAAAGAGAAAAGTCTACTTTATGCATATAAATCTAATAAAATAAGTTTACCTTATGAATTAATTTCAATTAAATTTTAAGTCTAAAGGAAGAGAAAATAATTTATTATGAAAAGTGATTGAGAAAAGACAGAGATTTCCCAAAAAAGAGGTTGAATTTCAAATTATTATAGTTCCATGTAACCCTAGCAATTTCTTTCTATTGTAAATTTTTACAGTGGAAGTTCATGTTATGATTGATTTTTAAATGTTCATGAGGTTTTTAGTAAACTCAAACCTTATTTTTGTAATAAACTCTGAATATTTCATGACTTCATTCTTCTCTACTAATGCCAGACATTGCTTAGACTTCCATATATTCAAAGAAATGTTATTTATTTAAAATACTTTTTAGGGGTACCTGGGTGGCTCAGTCGGTTAAGTGACTGACCGGCTCAGGTCACGATCTCGCAGTTCATGAGTTCGACCCCCACATCGGACTCTGTGCTGACAGCTCAGAGCCTAGAACCTGCTTTGGATTCTGTGTCTCCCTCTCTCTTTCTGCCCCTCCCCTGCTCTGGCTCTGTCTGTCTCAAAAATAAATAAACATTAAAAATATAAAATAAAAGGGGCGCCTGGGTGGCGCAGTCGGTTAATCGTCCTACTTCAGCCAGGTCACGATCTCACAGTCCGTGAGTTCGAGCCCCGCGTCGGGCTCTGGGCTGATGACTCAGAGCCTGGAGCCTGTTTTCGATTCTGTGTCTCCCTCTCTCTCTGCCCCTCCCCCGTTCATGCTCTGTCTCTCTCTGTCCCAAAAATAAATAAACGTTCAAAAAATATATATATAAAACAAAAGACTTTCTAAATATCTAAAATATCCATACATCATTCATGGCATTTCATGGAAACTTTAGGAATTTCTTCCTAATATTTACACAACTTTAAGTGATTCTGGAGGAGGGAAAAAATGAACTAATTTTACTTGTAAATACAGGTAATTCTACCACAACACAATAAATCTGTTCCTGAAAAATGTTGCATCCTGTTAAATTGCACCCTAAAAATATGAGAGCTTATGGGGAAAATAAAATTGAGGGCAGACCATTCGAAATCCACACATCCAGAGCAAAAATAAAAATGAAATAACCCTAACACATACACACACACACACACACACACACACACACACACACTCACTCACAGGACATATCCTCATCTGTACCTTCCCTAGAGTGCTGACACTGGTTTTTGTAGACAACAGATATTCCATATTTGTTTCTTGGCTAGAGATAAATCCTATGCTGGTCACTATGAACTGCAGAAAATACATCTAGGTGAAAAAAAGTTCAGTTATGAACATCATCTAGGTCGGAAATTAAAAGCCCAAAGATAGACCTATAGCAGGGAAACTTTAGATTATGTGTGTTAAAAAGCAGCACGGAAGGCTGACTATCATGAGTCTAATAACAGAAACAGGTAGATACAGATTACAATAATAAAAAGGCAAGCCTTATTTTTGCCTCTATTTTAAAAATCTGATGTCTGGGGCACTAGGGTGGCTCAGTTGGTTGAGTGTTCGACTTCAGCTCAGGTCATGATCTCACAGTTCTGGGATTTGAGCCCCGCGTCGGGCTCTGTGCCGACACCTCAGAGCCTGGAGCCTGCTTCAGATTCTGTCTCCCTCTCTCTGCCCATCCCCTGCACACACACACACACACACACTCTCTCTCTCTCTCTCTCTCTCTCTCTCTCTCTTTCTCTCTCTCTCTAAAAATAAATAAACATTAAAAAAAGGTTTTTTTTAATCTGATGTCTGATCATAGTTCTGCTTGTAACCAAGGGTTCAGTCTACTCCTTCTTAGGAACAATTTTTCTCCTTCCTGTATGTTGTATTTTCTGGTTGTATATCCTCAATTACCCTGTATAACAACTTGCCTACAACTCAGTCTTTGCTTCTCAGTTAAACTTTTAATCCTTGGCACATAAGATTTGCATCTGCATTAAAACAATATGGTTTCTATATATACCTACACATATAAAAAATATAATTTCTATATACATGCCTACATACACTTATGTATTTATTATTTATTCAAGTAACATATAAAATGCTTAGGTATTCACATGGCCTAGTGTAGTTTTTCCTACTCTCGCCCTTGCAAAATCAATCAGAGTTTTGATGTGCTACCATGCCCCAAGTATGTGAAAAGGAGCAGAATACTCAGGTGTAAAAGTGATCTTACTATGACCATATTAATGGAAGAACAGTATCAGAGAGTTCTAGATATGTAGCACTAATATGATCTTACAAATGTGAATTAAATTATAAGATTTCAGTGGCAGACACAAAATCCTCAGGTAGAAGCAAGAAGAAAGGCAAAAAGCATTGAGAAAAGATGTGAGGATTTTCTCTCTTCCTGATGTCAGGATGCCAGTATGAAGAGGCTACAAATCCAGGACCATCAAAAAAGCTGCTTAAGGAGCGAAGTCTCTCTTTAAAAAAAAAAAAAAAAAAAAGACTTAAGTTTTTTATGTTAACTATGAAAAGGGAAGAAAAAGTTTTCTAGTTCAGGGTTATGTCAGCTTTATTGCTTTTAGGAACTTTAGACCAGCTTTCTAAAATTCTACTTACAGAAAATCAGGAAAATCCCAAAGGAAGAAAACTTTTTAACTGAGCTTGCCAAAAAGACACACAGAAATAATTTTAAATCATCTTTGACATTTTTTAATCTAGAAATTCCTTGCCACTGATCTAGTATATACTGTAAATATCAAAATAAGAAGGATTTATTAAATAATTTTCTTCCTTTGTCTCAATCTATACCCCTAAAAAATAAAATAGGAAGCAGGGCCATAGAAAAGAATGGATAACAATGCTGTACATTCAGCAATAGGCATGATAAGGAAAAGATAACCAACTGAAGAAACTCAAGACTGAAATTAAAATATGTGCTCCTATGTAATTTAATTAAGTTGCCTTTGGCCAATGTCTTGTTATTTGCCTTTTCAAGCTAATGCTGGTATAATTTAGATCATTCTGTGGTTTTCTTTTTCAGCTTTAAAATTTATTTATTTATTTTAAACATTTTTTAAACATATAACTTATTGTCAAGTTAGGTAACCTACAGTATATACACTGTATATATACTATATAGTATAGTATATACTTTTATATATATATACTATATATATACTATATAGTATATACTTTTACATATATACTATTTTATATATACAGTATATATAGTATGTATACAGTGTATATACTATATACTGTATAGTACAGTGGCTTTGGAAGTAGATACCCATGATTCATCACTTAACATACAATATCCAGTGCTCCTCCCAACAAGTGCCCTCCTTAATGCCCATCACCCATTTTCCCACCCCCCAACTCCACACCCCCATCAACCCTCAGTTTGCTCTCTGTACTTAACAGTCTCTTACGGTTTGCCTCCCTCTCCATTTGAAACCACATGCACATCACCTTCAAAGAACTGAAAGCAAACCAAAGTAATCATTTGTCTAAGGAAGCACTGTCATATGATCATATAACTAGTCCAATCTCACTAGTGTAACAGAGGATAAGGTTCAAGGAAAAAATGTACAAGAGACAGGGATATTAACAGCTGTGAAATGCTTTGACTCCTACATTCTTTTCGGATCCAGTAAAACACCAAGAACAGCAGCATTCAAGTACTGTTTGAATCCTTTCAGCTACTCCTTGTGGAATGCATTACTTGAATGATTATTTAAAAAAGCTGGTTCCTGGAGTGCCCCCCCCCCCAACCCGACACCATCTGCTACAGTCTAGGGCGGGCTGTGCCCTATCCAGGACCAGACCAGGGACCCAATCTAAACCCATTGTTCCCTGGGACTCTTCCAACCAGAGTGATTGGACACTACCACTCTACTCCTGATGGTGGCAAAGCAGAGAAAGCAACATCTTAGAAGCTACTAGTCAGTGTCAGTGTCTCAAGCCCTAGAGAAAATGGACTGAAATCCTGAAACACCAAGTAGTAAAAGTAGAGAATAAGGGCAAGAGACAACACTGATAACATGGAAGCCCTGGTCCCCACCACTGAAGTCCCTGCCACCACCTGACTCTTTCTTTTCCTTTTATTTGTCTATTTTTTATTTATTTTTATTTTTTTAATGAAATTTATTGTCAAATTGGTTTCCATACAACACCCAGTGCTCATCCCAACAGGTGCCCTCCTCAATACCCATCACCCACCCTCCCCTCCCTCCCTTCATGCCCAGTGCAGAGCCCAATGCAGAGCTCGAACTCATGACCCTGAGATTAAGACCTGAGCTGAGATAAAGAGTCGGATACTTAAGTGACTTAGCCACTCAGGCGGCCCTACCTTTCTAAAATGTGACTGTTCAGCCCTTGCTTCTATCCTGCCACACTATCCTCCCCATAAATCCTATTTTTCCCTCCAACCACTTCCACTTGATTTTCAGTTGCTCGTAAGGAAGAGTACTTGTGCACATGGAAATACAAAAGGATGGGGAGTTACTGTGAAGCACTAACGCTGGAGCAAGAGCTAAGAAACTTAATAGACATGCTGCTTTAAACTCCAGGAAAAGGAGATTTAAGGTTGATGACTCATATGATGGTAGGAAAGGACAGGTTTAATAGCAGCCAACTGCTTTTACAAAGCTACTTCACATACCTATTGCACAAACTAATAATTCTATAAACTTGTACTAAATTATCACATATATTCAATTTTTAAATTTGTTCTTATAATTTACAGGAGAAGTTGTATAACTGCCATAAGATATTGAGTATTACCCACTAATCAGGTATCTGCACCTGTAGAAAGCCTAAATACTTAGATCAATTGGTTTAACTAGGCATACAAGTTGCCGTGACAGCATGTATTTAATTTTAGGCACAATACATAAATGATACTAAACTGATTTGGCCTTGCACATACCATTTATAAACTGCTGGTAAATATCATTACCAATATGTAGCAAAGAAATGTCACTGGAATTACAGAAAGGAAATCAGTTCGTTACACCAACCCTAGGCTTTAAAGGCTTTCTGGCCATGAAGGAAAGAGAGTTATTAAAAATTAAACAAGTAACAACAAGGGAATTTTAGAAAAAGTCACAAAAGTACACTAGGGACTTGTGGAGTATGTAAAGAAAGTGTCAAGAAGACATAAACTATGCTTTCTGCATTTCATTACCAAATGATTTTTTTCATGTTCTATTCATTTACCAACGATTTATTGAGCTTTGTGTTAAGCACTATAGGTGGTATAAAGATGAATGAGACACAATCGCTATTCTCACAGACACTTATACACATTAAGTATAATACAAGAAATAATTGCTATCGAAGACATAAAAGAAAATACTACAGGAACTCAGAATGAGGGAAGCCTCACAGATAAAGCAAAACTGTCAAATTTTCACTTTAGGTAACCAAGTTCTGAATACCAAAGTCACAAAGAATTCAATAGGTAAGATGTCCAGGGGAAAAACGTATACCTAAAAACTAGCTATGATCACTCTCAGCACAGAATTGTTATCTCTGTCTGGATGTAATTTGATAATTTAACAAAGAACCTCTGTAATATCAAAGAAGTACAGCCTAGAAGAGCTGAATAATTTCCATGATTTGAACCCTCATGAACAATGGTTCTTTTCTCCCCTTTGGCGGAAGATTATTTGGATGGACTCCAGGGACTCCAAGTACACTGCCTGCCCATCTGGTTCAAAGATGTGTTTTTTCCTAGTCACCCACAAGGCAGACAACCAAACTCTTTTTCTATATTCCTTACAGAAAATTGAGTTTTGAGAATTGTTACAGCAGCTAGTCTTGGGCAACTTGGAGACCATCCTTAGCTCTCATTCTTCTTCCCAGTTTTGATTCTTATTTAGGGAAGTTGATGGTTTACTGATCACAACACAAAGGGCCAGACTGATTAAATTGATTTTATCCATCCTCCATGGCAGCACCTGATTCCCTATATAGTCACTGTTTCTTCTAACCATTCAAAGAAGCTTCAATTCATATAAAAGTTCACATAAAACAAAACTCATACTTCCTGAAGGACCCCAACACAACCAGTTCCTTCTATGGGCACATAGTAACTACAGCCTTAGGAAGACCACCTGACTTCAAGGAACCCCAACTGGGTACAGAACTTGAGCAAGATACCTAACTTATGGGAATAATAATAATAATAATAATAATAATAATAATTCAATACCTTAGAGGGTTGTTGTGAGGCTAAATGGTATATAAACTGCTTAGAACAGCGTTCAGTAAAACAAAGGCTTTTATAACCCAGTGATAAGCATAATGCATTGAGGAGAGTTCAGGCTTTTATAACCCAGTGATAAGCATAATGCATTGAGGAGAGTTCAGACACTAAGCCTTTAGGCACCTCAGACACTCCTGGGGCTCATACTTCTGCATGAGGTCTGGTACTGGTCTGGGTTCTCTTGGTTCAGATCAGCCTGGGCAATTCCTACTGTAGCAGCTGTGAGCTGTCATGTTCATTTTCTCAGTCACTCTTTATGTTCATCAATTCCTATTGATTCTTCTCCAGTATCTATATTTCTATTTCTATTGCAATTGCTATTGTACTGTGCTTTTGTACCATCCATTAAATTCAACTACTTTTTTAACAGTAATATGTACTACCCTACAGCCTTTCTTGATATTTCCTTTGGCTAAAGGTAGAAGGAGCTATATATAGTTCTCTATGAGTTTTAATGAGAAAGCTTAGCTCACTCTCATTCCTCCTCCTTACTCCCCATTCCCCACTCCCCTCCCCCTCCAGACTTTCTTCCTTTTCTATCATGTTTCTCCATTATAACTACAAAGCTGCAGCTTAAGAGTCAACCTAAAACTGACAACCCATGGTTAAATAATGAAACTTCAAAGACAAGGTTTAACGAACAGATTAGAATGATAGCAAGAGATTTTACCACCATCAGGACACGCAAGGGAAATTTAGTGAATATCAAATGCTAGAAGAGGTAAACTTTACATTTTCCAACAGGAAAATCAGCCACATAATGTATTCATACCTGGCTGCCACCGGAAACTCTGGACAAGAGAAAATTAGAAAACAAAAACTCATCAAGAATCAATTTTGCAAGGAGCAACCAAGCAACTTTTCAAATAAACAGCTCTAAATTGGCAGGCACACATTTCCAAAAGAATTGGGGGTGTTTTTAGATAATTGATGCCAATCAGGAAGCAAGACTCTGTATTCTGAGACTGCACTAAACAAAATGTTCTATCTGATCAAAGAAGGAATAAAATTCTGAGGCATCAGCTTTCAAAACATACACAAATAATTTGCTCTCTTATTAAAATTAAAATCTATGATGATATCTAGAAGCAGAGTCTACCCACATGTGCTAAACCTCAGTCAGAAGAACTCACCACCTTCCTTCTCTTTCTCTCATTTATCAAAGTATTTTACTTCTATGTGCAAGTAGCATAAAGTAATAGAACAAAGAAGATTCATCTTAATAGTAGGTAAGATAATTTATAGGCAAACTTCATTACTGTGCTATCATTGCAATTAGCATGAAATTAAATCAAAAATATAAACAGTAACAAAAAGTAATTAGTGCTAGATATAAGCACAAGTGAAAATACCACCACCAGAGGACTCTGAAGATGAATCCTTCTCCAAGATATACCCCCCACACACTGAAAATATAAGGTAAGCATATAACTGCAAGGACAATTAATTTTAACTAAAACTAACCTTACCTATCAGAACAAGCATCAAGTAGCCATGTAGTAGCTAATTTTCTTCAAGTATTATATAAGAACTTTTTTTTTTTAACACTCGGCATGTCTATCCAACACTACT
Source organism: Herpailurus yagouaroundi (assembly GCF_014898765.1). Classification (NCBI taxonomy): domain Eukaryota; kingdom Metazoa; phylum Chordata; class Mammalia; order Carnivora; family Felidae; genus Herpailurus; species Herpailurus yagouaroundi. The sequence continues at coordinate 66,634,620 of NW_024412391.1, forward strand.
TTTTAGGGAACATGTTTGATTCTTTCAACTCCATTTAGATATTCTAAAAGAATTGGAATCCTGTAACTGCCATCAATTTTGCTTCAGACATACAGGTCCTCTTTAAAATTTTTACTCTGAAATTACTTGTAGGTTTATAGAAAGGTCTCACACAGGGAAGTTCAGCTTTATATCAGTTCAAAGACACCATCTAACACCTGAAAAGTTAAAAGAAAAAAGTCATTGTAACTGTACCAAAATCTGATACCTTAAAAAAAGATTTTAATACCATAGAGAATGTAATAAGCCCTATCTTTTTTCAATGAAAATTTTCTCATGTTTATAGGGACTATAGATATTAGAGCTAAGAACTGCTTCAGCTAAAGTATGTCTTCTTGTTTCACAAAAAGAGGGGAGAGGAATGAAACTACCATATTCACAAAGTTACCATCTACCTTAAATCTGTCTTGACCCTGCAGCACCCCCTAGCTATAAGCTTCATTACTCTGTTCCCCATTAGCCAGAAATCCTCAAAAATAGTTAACCCCAATTAGCTCAGCTACATCCCTTGCTTTCATTATTCTGCTAAAAAAAACAAAAACAAAAACAAAACCTGAGTATAACTGACATATAACATTGTAGTAGTTCTAGGTTTGCAACATCATGATTTGACATATGTTTATATTGGAAAACGAAAGCCCCCCCATCAGACATGGCAATGATTTTCTGAGGCACCAAAAGCAAAAACTGACTTTCATTGTTAAATTTAACCAGGCTTCTGTCCTCTCCACTCCAACAACGGTCAGCAGACCTCACCTGAACCTCTTAAGCAGCAACTGACATAACTGATCACCTCCTCCTTCCTGAAACTCTCTTCACTTGGGCTCCATGTCTAACTTTCTTCCTGCTTCATTGGCTCTGCTTCTACATCTCCTTTGCTGGAGGTTCCTTTTCTTCCCAGCTTCTAAAGATGAAGGTATCCCAAGACTGGGATTTGGATCTCTTTTCATCTCTGTCTCTACTCCCTCCTTAGGGGATCTTAAATGTCATGGTTTAAATGTCATCGATACACTAAAAGTTCCCCAAATTATCTCTCTAGGCATACCTCTCCCTTGTCCCAGGCTCATATATTCAGTTGTTTATATGACAATTCCTTTTGGATATCTAATATGAATCTCACACTTACCAGGTCCAAAACCAAATTCGTGATCTCATTCCCTTCCAACCCCAATAGTCTACATCTCAGTAAACAGCCCTACCATTAATACAACTTGATTTCTCTAGTCACAAATCTGCAACACTTTGCTCTCTTTGATATCCTACACCCAATCCAACAGCTAGTTCTCTTGGTGCTATTTTCAGAATGTATTTTAAATGTGACAACTTCTCAGCACCACCACTACTTCCATCCCAGTCTAAGCCACCAAGTATCTCTGGATGATCACAGCAGCCTCGTAACTTGTGTTTATGCTGCTATTCTGGTATTCTTCCCCCTGCCCTAGTCTAGACAGACAACCAGGGTTTTAGAAAGTATTACTGTCCCTCTCAAAACCTAAGTGTTTCTAATTTAGAATAAAATGCTACCCCTGAACCGTGACTGGCAAGGTGCTGCTTTTCTGACCTTCTCACCAGTCCCCTTGTTCTCTGTACTCCAGCCACCCAAAGCTTGTTCTTGTTTCTTAAGAGCATGAAGCCCCTCTATATCTCAAAGCCACTGCACTCTCTTGTTCCAGATATTCTCCCAGTTCGCTCCCTTCCTTCTTTCAGATCCACACTCAAACGTCACCCTCAAAAATGCTTTCCCTGTCCACTTCATTAACACTTCTCCTCATGTGTCTTTTTCCCCTTCCCTTGCTTTGCTTCACATTCCTTAAACCTCTTCCTGACCACTTTACTTCTGCTTATTATCTTCCTGTCGTCTAAAGTAAATAAATGTTTCATGGTGGCAGGGAGTTCTCTGCCTTGCTTACTCTTAAATCTCTAGGGCCAAACACAGTACCTGGCAAATAGGTGCTCAATAAATATTTGTTGGATGAATACATGAATAATCATTTCTATACTCTTACTCACTGCTTATGAGGATAGAGAATATATATTTCAATTGTTTATTATTTAATATATATGGTATAATGCCAAAAGGAGCCACTAAATATTTCCCAAGTTATATGTTTAGAGCCTCATAATGTTGGCTGGGGGATGGTTAGACAGAAAGAGCAGCATGGGCACAACAAATGAGGTAGGAAATATTTTAACATATTTATAGAACTATGGGTAGTTCCCTACAGGAAATCTGAGAGAAGGGGAGAAGGAAGTAGGATGGGTGAAGGATGAGGCTTGGGATAAGACTGAAAGCAGACAACGGACAATCGTGAAGGGTCTTGTGTGCCGGCTTGAGTTTTAGGTGTTATCCTGTAAGCAACAAGAAGTCATGAACAAGGAAACAGCAGTTTTATTTGGGACAAATTATTCTGGCCACATGAGATTATATATCCCACATAACCATGTATCCTCATAGTTGAAATAGCAACTTATCTGCTCAAGGTCTGCATAGAAATAAGACATACCACACAAGTCTTAAATGATTATTTAACCCCTTATCATTCATACCCAAAAGGTATTCATAGTTTGTTCACAAACCTTTAACTAATTATCTCAATGAGACATTTCTCGGCACATTCCTACCTTTAATTTTCCCAATGAAACATTTCTCAGCATGTTCCTATTTGAATATTTTCCACTTTCAATCAATTAGCTCTTCAATTCAAGAACATTTACATGATAGTCTTTAATTAATGCACACAGATTCTCACATATACACAGTAAATCCATTAACTTACTTATAATACTAAAAGTTAATACTACCTTGGGCAGTGAAATATTCAACAAGAAAGTTCAATGATTTTTTTCTAATTAGTAAAAACTGGCATCTGATCAGCTACCAGAATAGTCTAGAGTCTGCCCAATACAAACTTCAAATCAGTTGGTCCAGATATAAAAAGTCCTATATTTTTAAGGTTAAAAACATAAGTGTGATTTTCATATTTAATATTTGCTTGTATAGGAAAATTAATACAGAATAAGTATTATCAGTCCACTGAGTTTCTTCTTTAATAAGATGTAATTAATGTTAAATGGGTTTGTTTTCATTGGTTTTTTAAATCATTGTTTGCCTTCTATTCCTCCTGGCTTTCTATGTATCCTTAGTGTTTGTAATGTAATCGCTAGTTTCCCTCTTTTCCTAGATCTTACTCTCAACATCTCATTTAACAGTTACTCCATCTTTGCTTCAAAAAACATATACCCAACTGCCATTACAGGTCTGGCAAGGTGCCAAGCACTAAGATGCAAAAGTGAAGAGATAAGAGCTCCACCCCGAAGTAGATTCTGATGACAGCGATCTATTCTTCCTTCCTTGCCACCCTTTGACCATCCTTTTGGTGTGAACTATGGCTTTAATTTATATGACTCACCTGTGTCTGCCCTTGCTTCCTGAAGCAAATGACTTAATTCCAATGACACATTTGTTCTGCCTCACTGATCTTTCTTACATTAGCATCCTTACATTACACATCCATTTTAAAAGGAAGTAAAATCACTCAGGTAAATGAACAATGTGTGATATCAGAGCCAGCTTAAACAACTTCTCTCCACTCACTAAGCAGGTTTATGATTAATGTCAAGTCAGAGAGGAACTAGAAAGGGGGATCATAAAGAAGGATGAATAAAGGCAGAGGACCTAAAGTCAACGACCAAGTAGATGTTTTCTCACTGGACTTCATTTCTTGTGTGCCTGGGACGTCCACTGAATTGACTCTTGGGATAAAGAAGCAACACAGCACAATTACACTGTAGCACAAACTAGTTCAATTTCTGCTCTTCTGGTCCACATCCCTGATGAGCCCTTCCCGGAAGTTCCCTACCAACGCAACTTGAGTGTACAGTGTTACAGAGACAGCCAAAAAGAACAGTATCTTCACAAGATTTCATTACAAAGATTCAACATAGGGGAGAATGGGGAAACCTCTGAAGACGTCTGCCCCCAGGTAGGAACACGTACAAAGTGGGTTCTAGTCTTGGCCTGTTTCCTCCAAGTTTGTGGGCATCACAGACTAGGGTCCACTTAGGATCTATTACAGGACTCACCACCAGCGTATATATAACTTACACAACTTCTGCTCAATAAATATTTAAGTATGAAGGAGTGCCAATGTTTTAAATTTTAAAAACGACCTTTAGACATCAACCTTAATATTTACATTCAACAGAAGTCATCACATTTTAAATACCTGTGGGAAGAATACACAGACAAACCATTTCAAAATGGAAAAAAGCAAATATGTACAAAATCTGAAATACTTCCTATAACAGTATGAAAAAGAAATCTGGCTTTTCACACATAGGCTAAATGAACTATTCTTTCGTTCATATGCTTCACATTTTTATGCACCTTTTCCTACTATACCCTACAAGCTACAGAACCCTGCTGGCAAAATGCTTCTCTCTGGAGAAAATCTTTTTTTTTAACTTGATAGAAGAAATGCCGTGAATTTAAATTTTTTTTTCAACGTTTATTTGTTTATTTTTGGGACAGAGAGAGACAGAGCATGAATGGGGGAGGGGCACAGAGAGAGGGAGACACAGAATCGGAAACAGGCTCCAGGCTCCGAGCCATCAACCCAGAGCCTGACGCGGGGCTTGAACTCACAGACCGCGAGATCATGACCTGGCTGAAGTCGGACGCTTAACCAACTGCGCCACCCAGGCGCCCCGAAATGCCGTGAATTTAAAACAGGTTTTCTTTCTCATCATAGCAGTGCAGTGGCCTCTATGCAAAATATAATGAAAAATGCAAGTCAATGCTATAAGGTAGAAAATGAAACTGGGTTTGTATCTACAAAGATATCAGATCTATAACTTTAGAGACCACACAAGTGAAACAAAGAAAACATAAAATAATCTCATGCATTTAGAAACCTCTCCCAATAATCATAATTTTCAAGGACCAAGATACTACTGGGAAGCCAATTCTGATAACCTGCCTTCTTCCCAAATTTCCAAATTGTCAAAGCAGATATATAGAAATGAATGCTGGTATAACAAAAATACAATAAAAAATAACTAGTATATAGACTCTACTTGATATTGCATCCCCAAAGATTTGTAAGCCACAGTAAATTCAGAAATTACTTCCACAAAAAGGGCATCAGACTGAGACTCAAAAAGAGCAGAGTCTTCTGATGCCAAAGCCTGTTGCCAAATCTCCCAGAATTCTGAATTCATGGGTAATTGGAAAGCAATATTTACCTACAAGTACCTAGTTTTTATTATCAGACACTTTAATGCCATATTATTCCTCATATTCTGGTTTCTGTGATGGTGCAATCTTTCAGTCATGTTAGTCTCCTTAACACAACACATGGTGGGCGCCATGTTGGCATTGGACACAAAAAGGGATATTCTGTGCTTTTATCTGAGCTCTGTGGACTTGTAGCTGCTCTGGGATTAGATAGTATAGAGTCATCAATCCAGCACTCTCATCTTCTAAGGCAGGAACGAGATAATCTGCACTCCATTGCCTCGAAGGCTTCTCATCTTTTCCCAAGTTGATACTAGATCTGAGTAATTCTGGTATTTATCCAGTGACCTCCAAATGTGGGAAGGCTCAACATCACACTGTCTATCAAAGTCTAATATCCATTGTGCATATGTGAGAACCTCACAAAGAGAAAAAATATGGCTATTCCAAGTTGAAGGCATGAAAATTTATTTTACCACTTCTGAAAATGGGCCTTCCAACCCAGCCTCTCATAGTCCTACAATGTGTGTAGTTATAGAGAGAAAAGGGTATAACCCTGTGCTGGAGGAATCCGTTAGGTTTGGTCAATAATGCATACCTTTGAGACACTTAAGGTATTGTATCTCCTGCCTTCTCTGTGGTTCTCTGGCTATAGGGGGATTATAAAATCTCCTAGGTTACTACCAAATCAGATTGATTTTATCTGCCTTTAAGACATTCAAAGGCCCTCAATAATGCCAGAGGGAGTCCTATTTCCATGAGTACTAGCTGAAAACCTTTAATGTCTACCCTGGTTTAGGTAAAGACTGAAGGGGAGCTGTCAGAGCTTCATGCTGAGGCACAGCAATCACTCTGGTAGTAGTTACTATTTTAAGTCATAGTGGTGAAAATGATGGGCTCAGGATCTAGACTGCCTGTGTTCACAGCATGACTCCACTATTCACCAGCTGTGTGACTTCCAACAAATTCCTTCACTTCTCTGAGGTTTCCTCACCAGAATATGGGGACAATAACAGCACCAACTTCAGATGATTGTTGTGAGAATTAAATTAGTTGATCTTTGTGAAGGATTTAAGACAGTGCCTTGCACACAGCAAATACTCCACATGCATTTACTGCATACAGTAAAAATTTAAAAAATAAAAACAATTCTGTACTTTTGCCAATGCAGAAACAGTGAGATAAAAAAACAATTATGTTCAAAAGTTAATTAACCTTCAAAAACAATGGTTTATACCTATATATCAATATAAGAAATATACTACAGCAAAGAAACTGCTTTTATATAAATGCATTATTCCTTGTTTAGGAGAGATATACAAAAATGTGCTAAATCTATATCATATATAGAAAACAAATATAAGGAGTAGTTGGTCTATTTTTTATTAGGCTCCAAATAAGAAGATAACCTCAAATACACGACTTAGCCAAACAAAAATATAAAATGGTCCTTCTGTATTTTCACCTGCCTACATAGATTTAAGTCACATGACCACCAAAGATTAAACTTATCTTTAAAAATTCATAGGGTAATAATTGTGAACTTTCATGGAACTTTCATGGAATAGTTCCCTCATACAGAAAAACACATACTGATCAAACCTATAAGCTATAAAATTGATCTTTAGTAATAGAATCTATAAAAAAAAATTATGGTGGTCAGCAAGAATCACATAGCCATTTTTCAAGATGCCCACATCTCTAAAGTGTTCATTAGGCAGTGAAAGAGAAGTAGTAAAGGAGACAAAATATGCCTGAGGGTATACTCTTTTATTTTTTGCCATTTTTTCCTTTCTTTTTTTGTTTGTTTTTTGTTTGTTTGTTTGTTTTAGGGGGAAGATAATCCAGGTAGAAAGAACGGTGATTATATACTTCCGACATCTAAAAATGCAAAGGTTGTCTTTAAACACACTAAATTCTAATCACTATTCCACTATTTAAGGTTTCATTAACTTTCAATTCTGTGTCCTGCTATATACTGCAGTTTTGTATGCACACACAGCACCATCTTTCAAAACATTTTATGCACAGACTATTCCAGATGTGATTTTTAAGGTTAAAGGTGAATAGTGAAATACTTATGATATAGCAAGATAAAAAAAAAAAAATTCAAACAGCTGAAGGGGACATCTGGTTAAACATGGCAGATTAACCACTCAGACCTTTTTGTTTCCTTTCTTCTAAAAATACATGCCCATAAAGGAATAAAAAGGATATAAACCTACCAGGACAAAGAGAAAGTTAGGAACATTTCAACAGTGCTGGAGGAGCAATTACTGGTTTGACAGAGCAGAGAAAGCTGCTGGTCAAGTGTCTGTCAAGGGGTTACCAATGAGATGTGAGCCAATTCATGCACAAAACTCAGGCCAAGTAAACCAAGGACAGAGAGTGAGGAACAGAACCATAAACAAGGAAGCTGGCTGAAGTCACTCTACAGTGCAACTGAAACTCCTAGGCCTCTGCAAGGCAGCCAGGTTATTCTCTGGAGAAACTGATCTTTGGGGGCATAAGGATCAGAGTTACCACCAAGGGAAAGTAGATTGAGAATCAAGACAACCCAGAGGGACTAAGTAAGAATTTGCCAAGTGAAAAATAGTAGGACTCATAGATCTACTCCCTGATCTGCTCCCACAAAGAGGGTTCAATTTTCCCAACCAAGAGGTTAAGAGTCTCCTCTGAAAAATTAACTTCTCTACAAAGAAAAACTTCACATTTAAAAATACCCTTGATGAAACAACTGCTTGCTACTTCAACACCAGACAAACAAAACAACCTATCAATAAGCTACACACAGAGAGAGGTGCTAATCAACATGTCAGGACTCATTCTTAAAAAACACTTGACAGAAAATGATAACCACATATTTAAGAACAGCCTCCAATATAAAGAGCAACATACCAAAATAATCAGGGGGAAAATGGGAGGGGGTGTCTAGATGTAACACAAACATTGCATAGAACAGAATACTTTAAAAAGAACCATTCTATTTTTTAAGCCATATTTAATATCGCCTAGAGAATAATAATTTCAATACAATAGAATCTATAATTAATATCTTCAGAGAAAGATTATCACATATATAAAATAAGAACAGAATCTATGTAAAGTACATCATCAGTAATCAAGAAAGAGATCTCTGACATTAAAAAATTAAAGTATGGAGTTGGTTGGACCCACAATTATATGGTCAACTCATCTTTGACAAAGCAAGAAAGAATATCCAATGGAAAAAAGACAGTCTCTTCAACAAATGGTTTGGGGAAAGTGGATGGCAACATAAAGAATGAAACTGGACCACTTTCTTATACCATACACAAAAATAAATTCAAAAATGATGAGAAACCTAAATGTGAGAGAGGAAACCATCAAAATCCTAGAGAACACAGTCAACAACCTCTTTGACCTTGGCTGCAGCAACTTCTCACTAGCCACATTGTCAAAGGCAAGGGAAACAAAAGCAAACAGGAACTACTAGGAATTCATCAAGATAAAAAGCTTCTGCAAAGCAAAGGAAACAATCAGCAAAACTAAAAGGCAGACTATGCAATGGGAGAAGATATTTACAAATGGCATATCTGATGAAGGGTTAGTATCCAAAATCTATAAAAAACTTATCAAACTCAGCACCCAAAAAACAAACAACCCAGTTAAGAAATGGGCAGAAGACATGAATAGACACTTTCCCAAAGACATCCAGATGGCTAACAGACACATGAAAAGGTGTTCAACATCACTCACCATCAGCAAAATACATATCAAGACCACAATATCATCTCATACCTGTCAGAATGGCTAAAATTAACAACACAAGAAACAACAGGTGTTGGTATGGATGCAGAGAAAGGGGAACCCTCTTGCACTGCTGGGTGGGAATGCAAACTGGTACAGCCACTCTGAAAAACAGTATGAAAGTTCCTCAGAAATCTAAAAATAGATCTACTCTATGATCCAGCACTATTAAGTATTTACCCAAAGGATTCAAAAATACACATTCAAAAGGATACATGCACCCCAATGTTTATAGCAGCATTGTCAATAATAGCCAAACTATGGAAAGAGTCCAAATGTGCATCAACTGATGAAGGGATAAAGAAGTGGTGTGTGTGTGTGTGTGTGTGTGTGTGTGTGTGTGTGTGTGTGTGTGTAATAGAATATTACTCAGCCATCAAAAAGAATTATTCCATTTGGAATTATTCCATTTGCAATATGTATATGGAGCTAGAATGTATTATGCTAAGCAAAATAAGTCAATCAGAGAAAAATAAACACCATATGATTTCACACATATGTGGAATTTAAGAAACAAAACAGATGAACACGTGGGACGGGGTGGGGAGATTGGGAGAAGAGAGGGAAACAAACAAGAGACTCTTAACTACAGAGAACAAACTAAAAGTTGACAGAGGGAGGTAGGTGGGAGATGGGATAGATGCATGATGGGTATTAAGAAGGGCATTTGTTGTGACAAGCACTGAGTATTGTATATAAGTGATGAGTCACTGAATTCTATTCCTGAAACCAATATTGCACTGTATGTTAACTAACAAAAATTTAAATAAAGCATGGAGTTGGAAAACTAAGTCAAGGAAACCTCCTAGAGAACAGAAACAAAAGACCAAAGGATGGGAAATGCAAGTGAACAAATAAGAATATTAAAATACCACTCCCATAATCCAGAAGATTCCAAATCTAACAGGAGTTTCAGAAAGTATAGGGAAAAGATAAAGAGAAGTGATTACAAAGTAAAAAAAACAGAAAATTTCCCAGAACAAAAAGACAAAACGTCTCCAGGATTCATCCCAGAACCAAAGGCTACAAAAGTCTTCAGATTCAAAAAATCCATCAAGTGCACAGCCCAATGAATGAAAGAGAGAGAGAAAAGGAGTCTTATTATAAGGCAAACTATTATGAAATTGCATCACATTAGAAATAATAATATATAAAATATCCAAAAAAAATTTTTTAAGATACATATACACATAATATAAATTAGCAATTACAATGGCAAAGAGGTTTTGAAAGTGAGAATGGAATCTAGAAAACAATATAGAGCATTTATTTTTAAAATCTAGGGGAAAAAAGTATTTTAAACATAGAATTCTATACCCAGCCAAGCTATCATTCAATTGTGAGAACAGAAATAAAGGCAGCTTCAGCCATGAAAGGAACAAAAATTTAGCAACCCATATTCTTTTCCTTAGGAAACTACTGATTGAATGTTCTATCAAACAGGAAGCAGAAGGCATGGAATCTTCATTCTGGCAACCCAACATGATGAAACACTGAGGGAAGTCCCATGATAATGGAGATTCTACAAGCCTAGAATAAGCCATGTAGCCTGGAGCTAGAAAAGTGGAAGCTATGAGACAGATATCTCCAAAAGCATATAGTCATTTAAAAGATTGCCAGTACATCTGGGAGGGGAAAAAAAAGGATAGGGAATTTAGAAAAGTAAGCAAATGGGGGAACAAGTATTAATCATTAGCTCAATTTAAAACAAAAAGTTCTACACAAATGGCAAAACACAATACTTATAGTAAACACGGATGTCTTCATAATGAATAATACACACTACTTATTTTAATAAGAATGGTGATATAACCTAGAAATACTAGAGAAACAGTAAAAAAAAAAACAGTTGAATGGTATTGTCTACATAGATTAGGGCTGGTAGAGGGAGACAAGAAACTGAGGGTATTCATGGGAAATAAGAAACTCCCATGCTTTTTGCTTTTTTCTTTTTCACAACCATCCATTTAGCATGATTGGACATTTTATTTTATTTTTACTTTTATTTACCTATTTATTGAGTATATCTTTTTTTAAATTTAAATCCAAGTTAGTTAACATATAGTGTAATAATTGTTTCAAGAGTAGAATTTAGTGATTCATTACTTACATAACACCCCATGCTCATCCCAACAAGTGCCCTCCTTAATGCCCATCACCCATCTAATCCATCCCTATACCTAATACCCCTCCAGCAACCCTCAGTCTGTGATTTGACATTTTAATGCTCTATATTTTTGTGTTAGATTTTTTAAAGATGATCTTTAAAAATAAGTGTATGAGAGGGATGCTGTTCAATAGGCATAGAATTTGTTTTGCAGGATGAGAGTTCTAGAGATCTGTTGCACAACAATGTGAATACAGCTAACACAACTGGACTATACTCTTCAAAACAGTTAAGATGGTAAATTTTATGTTATGTGGGTTTTTCTTACAATTAAAAAAAATAAGGTGAAAAAAATTAAGTCAAAGGAAAAGCATTTCACATTTGCTAAACAAGTTCAAATTTAACTATAAGCCTCTTAGTTGCCATGATAAATGACATGATTGAGCATTCATAAAGATTTTAAAAATAAAGCCAATAAGCCATTATCCTCAAGAGAAGTGCAACAAATCCTGATCTGAGAAACAAGAAAAATGTGTGACAAGGACTTCTCTAAAATGATACTATATAATTAAAGAAGATCCCTTTTTAGCAAGTACAGCAATATCTAATTAACTTTCAAAGTATCTATTGGGAGTGAATAGATTTTTTATATACAATATTTCAGACAAATAAAAAGGCCCCCACTTCCTGAGGTTTGGGAGGCGGGAACAGTCACGGTGCCAGGCAGTCCAGGCAGGAGGCAGAGGACAGTACGGGCCCAGTGCCTTCTCCCCAGCACAGTCTCCAGCAGGCAGAGCCCTGATGTACTCTCATTAGTCCACATCATTAGTCTACTGATGAGTGAAAGACTAAACTTGGCACATGAAAAGTTGTTGGCTCTTAAGGAGTATCAATGTACAATGTGCCAAAGCTGAGGTTGAATGAAAGTCAATGTCTAAAAATTTAAAATCCCTTCAAGACTAATTTTCCTGAGTGGCTTATAAGCTAGTTTTGAATTAATATAAAAAACAGAATTACAAACAAACAAAAATTGAGCAACTGTGGCATCATTTTGGGATAAACACATAGCTATCCAATATAGATAATACTTGAAATATAAGTCCCTAACAGATAGATATGTATGGAATGTCTGGGTATATTTATCTAAAACCAAACCAATAAAACAAACAAAAACACACCCTCTTGGCTTATAGAGAAAAAAGTGTTAGCTGGAACAATGACATAAGGAAGCAAGCCAGAAATATGAGTTTCTAAATATTTGCCATCATGCGAATCTTGAAAACAATTCTAGGGGTGCCTGGATGGCTCAGTCTGTTGAGCATCAGACTCTTGGGTTTTGGCTCAGGTCATGATCTCACAATTTGTGAGATCAAGCCCTGCATGGGGCTCTATGCTGACAGCATGGAATCTGCTTGGGATTCTCTCTCTCTCTCTCTCTCTCTCTCTCTCTCTCTCTCCCTCTCTCTTTCCACTCCTCCACTTCTCCCATGCACACACACTCTCTCTTGCTCTCAAAATAAATAAAGTTTTTAAAAAATAATAATAATAATTCCAGTGGTGCCTGCGTGGCTCAGTCGGTTAAGGGTCCGACTCTTGGTTTCGGCTCAGGTCACGATCTCACGGTTTCATGAATTCAAGCCCAGGGTCGGGCTCAGCACTGGCAACATGGGGCCTACATGGGATATTCTCTCTCTCTCTCTCTCTCTCTCTCTCTCTCTGCCCCTCCCCCACACACGCTGTCTCTCTCTCAGAATGAACAAACTTAAAATGAATGAATGAATGAATGAATGAATAAATAAATCAATAAATGTAATCATTCCAAATATAAAATGCATGTATTTCACAAACTGGAGCAGTCCATGACTCATTTTTCTTTATTTTTTATATCTTTAAGTAACACACACGTTCTCATGGGATTATACAAAGAAATGCGCACCCTTTCCCTCAAACTCAACACATTTGAATCCTGGAACACAACAATGCTGGCACAGACTCCTTCAACAGTCTCCTCAAAGGTAACTTGATTGTGACTCTATCATTCAAGTTATTCAGACCCAAAACCTTAACAATTCTAATTTGGTATCCAATATGTTAGCAAATCATGTTGACTCTACCATCAAAGTAAATTAGGACTCCAACCACTCCCCAGTCTCTCCAGAGCACCCACTCTAGTTGGATGGTCATCAGATCCACCAACATCTTATAGATTACTGTAGGAACCTCTTAACTGGTCTCCTGCTGCTCCCTACTGTCTTTTGTCAGAATAGCTAATGAAATGGTTCTTTTAAAATGGAAAGCAAATCACTTCACTCTGCTCAAAAACTTCCAATGGCTTCCCATTTCATTAAGAATATAAGTGGCCCACAAGGCCCTATATGATGTTGTTTGCTTCCGACTTTATTTCTGCTACTCCTCTTTGTTCACTCTGTTTTGCCGACAAGGACTTCCTTGCTGCTGCTTCTAACTGAAATATTCTTCCCCCATCCAACCACATGGCTCACTCCTTCATGGCCTCCAAGTCTACTCAAAAGTTTCATTTCCTGTCAAGTCTTCTCTGACTATCCTATTTAAACTTGCAAATCTTCCTATGTATTCTCTTGCTTTATTTTTCCCCACAGTACTTACCAATGTCAGACAAATAAAGTTCACCTATGTGTTTATTACCTGCCTCCTGTCCTAATTAAGTTCGATGGCAGAGATTTTTGTCTGTTTTTGTTCACTGCTGTATCCTCATGGTTCAGAACTGAGATAAACACATACTAGATATTCAGTATGTATTTGTAAATGAAGTGATTTCTATCTGCAAATTACGAAACTGCATGTGACCAAATAGTACAATTTTAGAGCTTTTCAAGAAACATTTTCAATTATAATTATTACCATAAATAAATATGAAATAGAAAAGCACAACACAGAGTACAGTGAGAACTTAAACCTGAGTATTGAGACAACTGTAGTCACACTTATAATTAAACTTACAGGCTTTTTCTGTTTTATTTTTATTTATTTACTTTCTAACTAATCTATGTTGAAATAAGTCCTTACAGGAGTAATTATTGTAATGCATCTTTTTGATGCTCTTAAGGTATATAGATGCAAAAATAATCTCTTACAATTGAGTGGAAAATTCCATATAGTTACCATATATCAATTTTTAATTCCATGTTAATTTCTTTTTAAGGTAATGTATGTGATTGCTCCAAAAATGACACACAGCTAAAGGATTCTTTATTCTGTAGCTAGAGAACGCCATCTGGCTCAATATGAGAGAAACCACACTATTATATTGAATACTGTTACAAATAGGAGTATTTAGTGTTTCTAACGGAGTTTCCTTCATAGATGAAATAAAGGTGTGGTATTTAATTAAATTCATTTAAGAAACACTTCCTAAATAGAAAACTGCATAGTCCTAGTGAAATAAGTTAATAATAATGTTAATAATAACAACACTAGGTAGCTCTGTTTTACATGAATTGCTGTATTTAATCTGTACACAAATCCCTTAAGGTTGGTAGATACTGCTGTTATTCCCATTTTGCAGGTGAGGAAAACTAGAGCACTGAGAAAGTAAGCCACTTAATAGGAATCCTAGTAAAGCTGGAATTCAAACTGTAACACACCGTATCAAAACCACATGCTTAAGTGCTATACTATCTGCCTTTTCCAAGACAGCAAATGCCAAGAAAACCCACCTTGCATGCCTGCCACATTAAAAATAGGCTGATATCTGCCTAGAGAATTTACAGTCTAAAGATGTGGGCCCTCAATTTTGATAGTACACCACTTTATTAAAAATGAAGATGCTCAGGGGCACCTGGGTGGCTCAATCAGTTGAGCGACCAACTTCGGCTCAGGTCATGATCTCACAGCTCATGTGTTCGAGCCCCGCATCAAGCTCTGTGCTGACAGCTCGGAGCCTGGAGCCTGCTTTGAATTGTGTCTCCCTCTCTCTCTGCCCCTAACCCATTTGCATTCTGTCTCTGTCTCCCTCAAAAATAAATAAACATTAAAAAAATTTTTTTAAATAAAGATGCTCAGAATAATCAGGTTCATCTAATGCAGTTTCATATGTATTCATAATAAAGTGCATCAACTTTAGAAATTTTATGTATCTTAATTTTTTTTAAGATTTTATTTTTAAGTAATTTCTACACTCAAGGTGGGTTGTGAACTTACATATGATCAAGAGTTGTATGCTCTACCAAGTGAGCCAGCCAGGTACCCCTAACTTTATATATTTTAAATAAAACCTAAAAATGTAAGTTCAAGCATCACTTAACTACATGAGTCTAAGAGACTCAATCAATCATGCAATGCTGAAATTCTATAAAAATTGTTTCAAAGAAGACCCAAAGTTTCTCTTCTTATGGATCATCCAAGGATGATTTCCATGTGATTTAAAACCTATTAGCAACTTTCAAATTCTTCCATCCACTCAGCAAACAATGATTAAGTGCCTAGAACCTATGTAGGGAGGGATCCAAAAATAGATAAGGTATATTTCATGTCTTCAAAGTAACTGAGAAAATTTCATGGATTTTCAAATATTATTTTGAGGTAAAATCCCTCAGTTAGGGAACCCCAGTATATAAACACTGAATATCCACAAGCAGTCTGTCCCCAAGAACCACAGATCTGCTGCTCTTCCCCAAGGAAGGGTCTTCTAGTCAGCAACTAAACTACCCTGTGTTAGCAGCTTCCCCTGGTGACCAGTACAGGAAAATCTAAATTGTTAAAATGCCTTCAGTCTTTCTCTTCATGGGAGACCAAGGATTCACAGACTATGGGTCACTTAATCATGTGTTTTTATTTTCATTCCTGCATACCCTGCCAACTTTAATCCTTTCCTCCATTTTCTGTCCCTTCTTGCTGAACAACTTAAAGAAATTCTCTACCCACACCCAGCCTCCCTAAACATCCCTTCAGTCCACATATAAAATAACAAATAATTCTGATAATAGATAAACATAAAGGTAGTGTTTAATCTGTACCAGTACCAAATTTTTTTAAACCATAAATTTGAGGTAAATCATTAAAATCAGCACCACCATCTTCTATGGCTCCTGAAAACAACCACAGATCCCTTTAAGAACACCACATGTCTCTTTCTACCTTTTCAACCACATTTCCCCATATTTGCTTCTCCTGGAGTGCCAGGATTCAAGATAATCATAGAAATGACTCCAACAATCGTATGAGCACTGTATCGTAACTGTCTGTTCAAACTGTCTGAAAATCAGGGCGCTGACAGTGCAGAGCAGAGTTCAAGCTCCGAAAGGTAAACACGATGGGAGGGCAAGAGACTGACTTCTCTGCCTTGTTAATTTAGGTTTGCAGGGCGCCTTGGAGACTCAGTCGGTTAAGCATCCGACTTTGACTCAGGTCATGATCTCACAGCTCACCCATGAGTGCGAGCCCCACATCAGGCTCTGCGCTGACAGCTTAGAGCCTGGAGCTTGCTTTGGATGATAAGTCTCCCTCTCTCTCCGCCCCTCCCCTGCTCATGCTCTGTCTCTCTTTCAAAAATAAATAAACATTTTAAAAAAAGCAATTAAGTTAATGTTGCAACCCTGAACACATTGTCTGGTAGATTTTAGGAGCACGGTCATTTTGCTGGGTGGGATGGAGGAAAGAAAAGAAGGAAGGAGAAAGGAAAAGGAAGAAAAGAACTCTGCAAATTCATTAAGATTTATGAGTTGGTGCTGTAATCTAATCACATTGTAAATATTGTTTCTACACATGAGTGCCATTTGAAACTGTCTCTGAAGTCAGGCAGATTTTAGTGTCTATTATCAGAAAAATTCTGTCTTAGGACAGCCACCCTCTAGGTCATTATGTATTATCATTTTTATTACAATAATAATTTTCAATATATCATGTTTACTTGCAATATACTGTGTTCTCCCGTGTACTTTTGCAATAACCAGTTAGCGGTTAGTATTTTGTTAATAGCTGTTACTTTCATTGCACGTGAATTATTGACTTAATGCTTTAGCACATGTGATTGTTATGCCATTTCCATGTGCTATATAAATTTTTTTTCAACGTTTTTATTTATTTTTGGGACAGAGAGAGACAGAGCATGAACGGGGGAGGGGCAGAGAGAGAGGGAGACACAGAATCGGAAACAGGCTCCAGGCTCTGAGCCATCAGCCCAGAGCCTGATGCAGGGCTCGAACTCACGGACCGCGAGATCGTGACCTGGCTGAAGTCGGACGCTTAACCAACTGCGCCACCCAGGCGCCCCACCATGTGCTATATAAACAATGAAAAAACAATTATTTATAAAGCAGAAATTAAAGAGATTTTTAATTAAATAATTTAATAGTAGACACATGGTAGTGGTTAATTACGACTTAAATAAAAAAAATAAATAAGTCTTCATGTTAGGTTTTTAAACATAATCACAAGGTGACATATTATTTCTATTTCTATTCCCATTTCTTCTTTATTTTCTCAGGTGCCATTGCTGACTTCCATTATAAATCTGTATACACTGATCTATGATCCCAGGTGTCAAAAACAGATACTGGATGTCTACAGGAAACCTATGAAGCAATAATTCTATTCAGTTCATTTTTGATGCAGGAAAGGATCATAGGAACGTGTTGTACATGTGTATTCTGACTGCTCTGTGATTACCACAATCCAACCTGGATTTTCTGAACTCCCCTCTTCATAGTTTCCTTATGGTCTGAGCTTTTTAACTTTATACTTTGTCATTCTAATATTGTTGGTATTGATTTAGGTGACACTGGGAAAAAAGGAATCATAATTCTAAGTCACATTTCTCGGTTGTCAAATCTGGTGACTTAAATCAAGTATTTACTGGCAGTCTTTTCTGTCCTTTACTGCTTCCAGATGCAGCAACTGTTCCTACTTGTTTTAGATCACCAGCAAAAGATGCCACAATTTCACAGTTTTATCAGAGTATCTCAGAAATTAAGATCCATGTTAAGTTTCCTCACTCCAGACAAATAATGTCTTTCTCCTTCAAATTCCTTTGTAAAAAGTGAATTCGTTCTTAAAGGTAAAATGCTATGTTTTAAATACCTGCCTAAATCCTTCCTTGGGGCATGGGCAGGACTGTGGCCCAAAGCACTCAGAGGTAAAGCCCTTTCTAGTTATGAAGACATTCCAAAAACCTAGCACACTGCTTCCCTATTTCCCCATCTCACTACACATTTAGTCATTAATATGCATCTAGATCAGTTCTTGCCCTCATGCTGCATAATTATTCCTATTTTCAGTACCACCACTCCCACCTTTTCCCTGTGCCTTCCTTTTTCACCTTCCTCCCAAACCCTGTTCACCCATCAGAACCCAAATTAAATCCCACCTCCTAAAGTAAAGCCCTTTTCTTCACAGTCTTATTTTCATCAACGTCCCTCAACCCAAAAGTCCAGTAGCCCAGAGCTTCTTCTTACCCAGGCTGACTTTCAAACCAGCTTTAAATAGACCCTTAAATCTTTCTACTTCTCATGTTTACATGGGATTTGCAGCCCACCCAGATCATGGCTTAAGAAATACTGAAATGTCGTTTTCAATAAATTAGCCCACCTGCCCTGATGTGAATGGTTCGATCTAGCTGCAAGTTAACATTTCTAAATTGCGTAAGTCACAGCTGTTGCTTTAAAAAAGAAAAAAAAAATCATTCACCATTAGATCATGCTGTCACTCATTAGAGGCCGCCATGATAAATGGGTTTTAAAGTCTTTCTTCCTCCCTGGTCTTTAGTTCATGAATGATTTGCTATTTGGGTAGAATTTTCATTTTCTTTTGTTCATACAATATAATGAAGCCACATTACTCACTTAAAATTCACTTTAAGCACAACATATTATTTAATATATGGAAGATTTTAATTAAAGGCAAAATAATCTACTGACTTCAACAAATCTCTATCTCAGGGTTGATAGCCACTAGTAGCAATTTGGACTTATCATTTTCACCACAGCATCTTAATTTTAGAAAATAATGACAGGAGCACCTGGGTGACTCAGTTGGTTAAGCATCTGACTTCGGCTCCGGTCATGATCTCAGTTTGTGAGTTCAAGCTCTGCATTGGGCTATCTACTGTCAGCACCGAGCCCACCTTGGATCCTCTGTCCCCTCCTGTCTCTCTGCCCCTTCCCCCTCTCAAAAATAAACATTAAAAAAAAGAAGAATGACAGAAATACTATCATCTTGTGCACTCCACATAACAGTTTTTGGGTATCCCATTTAGTTGACAATATTTACTAGTACTTACACAGGGAGATGGGATACACTGAAGAACAAGAGAGACTCCTCTTTTAATAGGATAACACTGACTTCAGGTCCTAATGAGGATACTCTGCACAACACACCTTTCTTACAGACCATGTCTTCCAAGAGAGTCTCAAAAAATAAAGAACACCATACTATATACAATTCATTTTTCACAAGTTCATTCCCTAAATTCATTTACATTAGGATATGGTTGACATTTTGATCAATAAGTCAAAAGCTGCTGAAAATGGTAATGATCCAAGACACTTTTTCCCTGAATTAAACTGCTTTTCCAAAAGGCACTTTGAAATTTTACCCAATTGGAAAGAGAAGGCAAAATATTTATTCAGAGGTGAATGATTGAATATTTGGAAATTATAGAGAATAAACTGAAAAAATCTACTGGTAACAAAAAATACAGTACAAAAACATGTCAAAAACTAAAAGTCATATTTATAATGGCAATTAACATTTGTTGAGAACTATGCAGTAATTCCTTTACAATACCACCTTATTTAAATTCTAAACAATCCCCATGAGACAGCTACAACTATTATCTCCTTAGAGATGAGAAAGTTAGGGCAAGCAATGTGCCCAAAGACACACACTATGCTACATGGTTTGTTAAAGTTAGTATGTAGACTACAACAGCTTTCTTCAACTGTTAAAACAAACAGAAAATATAGTTGAATAAAAAGTATAATCAAAATATCAAGAAAAGAAACAAAGTATCAGGAAATAAATAATATAAAGAAATCCATAGTACCTGTACAAGGAAAACTAGAAAATGCAAATAAGAAACAGAGACAAAAACAAATAACTGAAGACACACTTTGAAGAAAGACTTAAATATACTACAAATATCAATTCTTCCTAAATTAATTTTAAATACAATGTCATGCTAGTGGGAAAAAAAATCTCAACAGGAAATGATCCTAATTTTAAAAAGAAAGTCTAATATTTATTGGAAGACTAAATGTATGGTAAGTGTATTATCATGCTTTGGTAATTAAAAGAAAGTGGTACTGACACAGGAAAAGAAAGACAAATCGATGTAATATTATCCTCTAGATACAGGCCCAAGTACTTATAGAGAATTCATTTGCGATAATGGTGGCACTTCAAAGCAGTGGGGAAAAGATGGGTCATTCAATAAATGTCATTGAGACAACTGAAAAGCAATTTAAAAGAAAGGGAAAGATGTGTTCCCTACTCAGACCTTATACTAAAATAAACTTTAGATAATTAAAAAGTATAAATGCAAAAAAAATGAAACTATAGAAAGACAATATGTGAATATTTTTCTCATATTAGTATGGGGAAAACTTTTATAAACACAGTCCCAGTCAAAGATTTGCTACCTTGAAAATAAAAAGAAATCATTGTGTATATTCGAAAGAAAAATGACAAGCTGGAAAAAAAAAAAAAACTATTTGCTACTGGATGTCTACAGGAAACCTATGAAGCAATAATTTTATTCAGTTCATTCAGACATACTGGATCATATATTCTGAGGGATGAAACATATATAAAGATATACATACATGGACGTAAATCACAGCCTTGACTTTAATAGCAAGAAAAACAAAAGGAATCTAACTGTCTATAACCAGGGACTTAGCTAAATAAATAATGATGCATCACAACTGGGATCTTAAAATCAAGTATTTAATGGTTTTAAAAGATGTTCATAACAGGGGCTCCTGGATGGCTCAGTCAGTTGAAGCATCCTTAAGCCTCTGACTCTTGTTTTCAGCTCAGGTCATGATCTCATAGTTTGTGAGTTGAGCCCCACATTGAGCTCTGCATTGAAAATGTGAATGCTTGGGATTCTCTCACTCTCTTGCTCTCTCTGCCCCTCCCTCCCTCTCTCTCTCTCTCTCTCTCTCAAAATAAGTAAATAATCTTAAAAAAAAAGATGTTCATAACATTTTTTGACAAAATAGCAGATCTCTATCATATAAAATTTACCCCAAAACAAGTAGGTGGAAGAAAAAAACAGAAACAGAAATTAATTGAGTTTGAGTGGGAAATAAAAATAGAAACCTCAGGACTGAGCATTTGGGGGGAGAAAGAAGATTAAATGGAGGATTTTCTAAGACTATAAATTGCCAGAATTAATGCTAAAGATGTAGCAAAGCTGATAGATACCATGTAAGAAATTTAAGTCATCAAAGATCTATCTTCCCAAAAGGTACAAGACTCAGTGGCTTTGGGGCAAGTGCTACTGAATCTTCATGAAACAGATAATTCCTTAATCATTGGCATAGCCCTCTTACCCAAACGTAATGCAAATTTTAGAATCCTAAATCAGTTTCATTTATGAATATGAATATAAAATTCCTAAAAACACTGGAAAATGAAATTTAAGATGAAATAAGATGTATTCCAAGACTGTAAGGCTGTCCAACGTTAGGAAATATATGAAACTAACATATTAACACTAATGGGTCCAATGAATATCAAAGAAGATCTATAACAATTTAAAAAAATGGTAACTTTTAAGATAGTCCTGCTACTTTAAAAACCAGCCAACTATTAATAAAAAGAAAAGTATTTAACATGATGAAAAGACTCAAAAGAACAGCAAACACTGCTTAAAGATTATAGCAGAACAAAGTTTTTGTATAGGAATGCTAGTTCCTTGGGACTTTATTAAAAAGTTAAGGGTGGGGCACCTGGGTGGCTCAGTCTGTTAGACGTCCGACTTCACCTCAGGTCATGATCTCACAGTTTGTGAGTTTGAGCCCCATATCAGGCTCTGTGCTCACAGCTTAAAGCCTGGACCCTGCTTCAGATTCTACGTCTCCCTCCCCCTCTGCCCCTCTCATCCTCGTGCTCTCTCTCTCTCTCTCTCTCTCAAAAATAAATAAATATTTTTTTAAAAATAAAAACAATAAAAACAATAAATAAAAAGTTAAGGGTGGAAATAGGGGGAAAGTTTTTCAGACACTTTAATATGCTCATGTGCACAGAATATTATAATTGGAAAAGGTCAGTATTAGACAACCTCATTTCTGTTATCAGGCACAAATGGCCTCATTGGGAGTGTATGACTGGAACCTGAAATTAAACATGTGTATGTACACTAGACAGACAGGTTTTAAAGAACCATAAACATGACACGGTGGTGATAAAATATGTCTCCCAGTTCTTCCATTCACTTCCCTTCAAAAGATGGATTCTCATTCCCTTTCTCTTCAGTGTGGGCAAAACAAGGAAGATGGATGGTTGCCCACATAGGGTTTAGGAGTAGGAATAGGGTGGAAAGGACGTTAGAAGGAGTGATACTTTTCTAAGTATATCTTTTTCTGTAATTTTAACTTTTGGAAGCATATAAATGTTACTAATATTCAAAAAATAGAATTAAATAAACAAGGGCAAGGAGAGAGGACTAAAACTGAAAGCAAGCTGAAACATATCATCACCCCAAACTGTATTTTAAATAAATGATATAACCACATTGCAACATCAAAAAGGTGGAGGAAGAGGACAAGGGGGAGGTGAATGGGGAGAACGACTCACACAATTTATGAACACTGTTCTTGGTTGGAAAGAGGGAAGGGGCAGAGAACTGTAAACAACCATAAGTTCATTTTATTAGGTTTGATATAGTGACAGGGAAAAACAATTCTGAAACTTCAGATATATTACAGATTTTAGCAAATGAGTACATATACAAAAGTCCTTGGGAGCTAGGGTTCTTACCATGGAAGAAGAGAGATACAAATATGAAGTGAAGAAACACAAAGAAAGACTCTATGAGTATGGGTTAGAACTTGGGTTTGGTGTGAACTCAAGATTTCTATGTCCATATATGGATTGTGAATTATATATGCATGTAGATATAACACATGCATGTAAATCTTTTCTACCTCTGTCTGCTCAAAAGGCTGAAAAGCAGATTCCCCAGAAGAAATGAACACATCACCCACAATCTGGGTTTCTAACACCATTTGCCACTCAAAAAGAATTGAGGGCTCCTTGGGGAAATGCTGGAGCAGAAAGGCATAAAATGAGCCCTTAACACCTAGTTGCATCAGAAGGTCAGAAAGAGCTAAAATGAAATGGCTGGCATATCACAAAGGCACAGGAGCCAGCTTGAAGAGGTTCCCACTACCGACTCAGACAATTTGAGCACCAAAATAACTTCTGAGATAGTAATGAATTATAAACCATAGAGGGATAGAGGGAGAAATGGTAAACTATGAGTTCACACCAATAATAAGTAGATAAAGAAACGAAAGAGAAAAGAGGGAGGGCTCTTGCTTACACAAGAAGGCCCAGTGCTGATGGGTCAGCACAAAGGGAAAATCATCATTCTGCAATCACCACAGTAAAGAATGATCAATGGATACTAAGTCTAGGGAGAAATATTTTGATGAAGAACAAGATCTTTGCATGAAAAGAACATGTCTCCTCACATATTGCCTATTAGTAGGAAGGGAAAAAAATAATATTTAGAAATCAGCTAACACCTTGAGTGGATGATCAAAATTAACATCAAAACTGAGAAGCAGATGGACATCATGTGCCTCCAGATGTGAAACCCTGAGGACACATCATTAGTTATGAAATATTCCAGCAGGGAACACATAGCATAACCTGAATCTCAGCGAGGAGAAACACCACACAAACATAACATGAGGGATGTTCCATTTTTTTAAAAAGAAATAAAAAGCTATATTTAAAAATATCAATGTCATAAAATATGAATTGTTCCAAATTTAAAAGGACTAAAAAGACATGACAACTAATTGCAAACTGTGACTCTAGGCTTGGTACTGCACTGGAGGAGGGGGGAAAATGCCATAAAAAGAGGTAATTAGATCAAGTGTTGAAACTGGAAAATAGACCATAGATTAGATCTAAAGTATTGTGTCAATGTTAAACATACTGAAGTTGATAACTGCACTTGTGGTAATATAAGAAAACATTCTTATTCTTTGGAAATATATACTATCTTATATGCAACTTAGTCTCAAATAGTTCAGAAAAAAACTGTGTGTGTGTGTGTGTGTGTGTGTGGGTATGTGCGCGCGCACATGTGTACAAGAGAGGGAGAGAGAGAAAGAGAGAGAATCTATATTTATCTATCTGTACACACACATTAGATAGCTAACTAGACAGGCAGATAGGACAAATAACAAAGCAAATGGTAAAGGATATTTTAAAGTTCTTGTACTAATTCTTAACATTTATGTTAAGTTCAAATTATTTCCAAATAAAAAGGTTAAAAATGTATTTAGCTTGCTTCTACATATAAAAGAAATGCCTTCTTTTAGATACTTACACATTCTTCCTGAACGCTTTTTTTGGTTATTACTGTTTTGTAGATATTTTCTTATTAGGTAATGAATATGTAAACACTAATAGTCAGGGACTCTATCTGAATTAAAAATAATAAAGTAATGAAGCTCAAATATAACCTAAGTACATAAAAAAATACAAGTAAGTTAATGTAAAATGTAAATTAATAAGTTACCCCCTGATACCACTACTAAATGAACCAGGCAAAAAAATGTTATTTAAGGTAACGATTCACACACACACACACACACACACACACACACACACACACACACAGCATAATGTATTCCTTAAATATTTTACTTAATTCTTATAAATGACGATTCACACAGGTACCTTTTGAAATAAAATGAAGAATTTTTCTTTGAAGATGGTCCAGGAATTCAGTCTCTTCTCTTCCCCACATTAACTTAACCATTGAACAACATTTACAAATTCCACTACTGAATTTCATAAGGGAAAGACTTAAAGACACTTGAGCTAAAGTCTTCTAAATTTGTACACTCTTTAGAGCTATCTCTTCTATACCCAAGTCAATGGGGAAAAAAATAAATGTTTAGAACACGCCCTGTATCATATCTTTCAACACATTTAACTTACTTTTCATAGCTACACCCACATTCTTTCTTTATGCACTTATATTTTACCAGTTTATTGTTACATAATTATATTATATTAGAAACACAAGTACAATTATCAAAAATATGCAGGTAACCAATGAGCAGTGATGTGTGGGCATCCTAGAAAGTAAAGTAACCGAGCACTGCCAGTCAGTATGTCTCAGAGGGAGTGAAGGGGTTTGGGGGGGGGCGGGGAGGGACTCTGCTAATCTCTGAGTCTATTAAGTGGAGATCAGTTATGAGAATGTCTGGTAGATACGCAAATGGAGTCACCTCTACCAAGCATGTAATGAAAATATTTGCCTCAAACAAGAGAACTTAGCACTTCATGAATATTTCTTAGTTTGCCAGGAGTGCACAGGGATTAAAGTGACATTTGATTGAGTTTATAGGCAAGTAGGCTCAGTTTAAGAGCCTCCCTGTTTTCTTACAGACCAGCAATATAAGAGAACAGAAATGTCTGATGCTAGATAATATACAATCATTTGAAATTTGTGCTCCAAGTAGTCAAATTTTAAAGTACTTCATAAAATATATATATATACACACACACACACTAAAAGGGAATAACAAGAGCATAGGACAAGAGGGGAGTTAAAACTCTGACTCTGATCCTCTCCCATAAAATAAATCCAAGCATCCATACTTTCAAACATGTACACTGTGCCCAAATGTAGGTATTAGTCTCTGCATGGAAACTATAAAAAGGATTTTAATTTTCCAACAAAGTTTTGGGGAAAATGTGTTAACTGTGTAGACAGTTATATTCTCAAGGACAACAGCCAGGCAAAGCTGAAATATGGTTTGCCCCACAAAGTTTTAAACCATGAAAAATGAGTTATTCGGTCTTCTAATTTGTGGTCACAATTGCATCTCCTATTAGAAATATGTTCCTATAAGACAATGAGAATTTAGGGTACCCAGAACTAATTTCTATCACCCACCTCTTGTCTACCTTCAAGGACTCAAGGGGATAAAAATGTCCAAGCACTCCAGCAGCTGGTCTGAATCAGGACATGTTATGCACATGTGATATGTGACAATGACACAGGCAACTTAATGTGCTGCCCTGTTATGTATGAACTGCCTATAGAGGGAATTTGATTAATTTGCCCAATAGATTTCCAACACACAGCAGACTCTTTGAAAGCAAGACAAATAGAAACTCATTCTGTCTGACTCCAGGGTCTCATCTGGCTTCTTCTACACCATGATTTTAAATTTATTATTCATGCTATATTTTATTCTTCCAATCAATGAAAGAATGGTGTTCTTCTATCCACATTGTTTATGGATAAAGAAATTCAATTATATTAAATAATATTTGACAACCTAAGATAACAAAATAAACTATTTTTTAATCAGATCTTAGAAAATATGTCTAATGATGCAAGAAAATTCAAGTTCACCTCAAAAGAGGCTGTCATAAAATTCAAAGCAGATATAAACTGATGTCCTTCATGAATGTCATTAGTTGAACTAATATTTCACAACACAAGGAAATTCAGATGCTACACATGACTAGACATTTTCTTATTCAGTTCTCAAATTATCATATGTATATGTATGTATATGTTTTATGTATGCATAGACATTAAATATGTAAATCTCTGTATACATGCATACACAAATATACATATATATGCGTAAAGTATGTATAAGCTAATAGATATACAAATATATATAAACAAAAATTATATATATATACACAAAAGGAAGATGCTAATGCTACTCTCATTACTCAACTTACCCAGAATCATTTTTAATCACATCTAAAGCACTAGGAGGAAGATAATGAAGATAACGGCCTCTGAGAGCCACAGCACATTTCTGCCGTGCAGACATCCATCCTCCACAGTCTGAGGCAGCCTCTTCAATAGCCTGTGGTGGCTATGAATCTATATATCAAAGATTACCTAAAAATTCATTCCTAAAAATGAGAGATTCAATGATTTATACAGCAAATCATGTAACATAGCTGCACTATGCCAACAAACATAGATTGACTTGTAAAAAGGAAAACTTCCTCCTCTGATTCAATAAATCTACAGGGGTCATTAAGAGCATTTCTTGCACATCCACAATGTGCAGAGTATTTTAAGAGGTTGAAAAAATTATACAGGTTAGATCTTTCTTCATTCTTTGCAATATGACCTATAACTCTCTTAAACACCAGTGTTTCTGGAAGGACCTGGTGTTTCTAGAGGTCCTTGGAAGGAATAAACAATTAGACAAATTGTCTGAATATGGAACTGAAAGTATTTTTTTAATTCAAGTTAATTCAGTTAATACATTTTAAGCTGACCACACAATATTAACTCTGAGCTAGCTTTCTTAAGAATTGTTCCCAACTCTCTTTGCAGCTCTTCCTAATACAATTCCTTGGGAAACAATTTAGGTGAATGATCAGTCTCTTGTTCTTTGTATTTCAAATACAGAAATCTGTGAGCTCTTTCTTAAATGACTGATGATGTTGTGTTTTGCATCCCCAGAATCTGACACATGATAAGTAGTGCCCAGTGTATGTCTGATGAATAAATGAATGGATAATGAATGAATGAATGAATGAACCGATGTACAACGAACCAATGATTATTTCTGCATTTATATGAAGATGACCCTGCTCTCTGCTCTTATGTAATCCTTCTTCATTAAATCCCACACCTCTAAAAGGAAGAAAAGTGATGTTATATACTACGAGCTCCTCAAAATATATCTGAATAGCAAGTTACCCTCAAACTGAAGAGGTTAAAAAAATGACATTAAAAAAAGAAATTCATCTGACCCATCAGTTCATTCCAATAAACAGTGGTGACATAAAATGGCTAAACACAAATACAACCCTCAAAACATCCATAGTCTAGTGGGGAAGATATAAACATAAATAATAATGCAAGCAGTAATTATTCCCCTGCTTCTTGCTATTACTCTTCCCTCTCTAAAGCTCCAGGCCAGGTTTATTTGCTCATGTACCAATTAATGAGACTGTGAAGGGTCTCAGCAACCAATAGCTTGCTTTTACCCCAAGCACTGGCCAAGAGTACCAGGCAAACCACTTCCACTTTCTCCCCTCTGCAAGTCCCTCTGCCCAGCCTTATAGAATCCACCAAGTGCCTGTTTTCCAAAGCTGTGGCTCCATTTCAGATTCTGAACCTAAGTGACCTCCCTTAAAGCCACCACATTACATGCTTCTAACAGTGCTGTTCTCCAACAAAAACCACCTCTTTGCTCCACTTCACTCTTACATCAGCTAATAACCAGAGACCAGAAGCTCTGCTCCTAATCATTCAAACTCAACAATGTTTACACTCATCACTGAGTCACAGCCTTTCTGACCCAACTGTTGACTCTGCCAAAGAGGCGCCTCCGCAGTCCAGCTGCTTGCCAGGCACACAGCTGGCACCACTGGGCATCTTCCTAATCCATTCCCCTGACACCCTAAAGAAACAACATGCCCTGGAGTGGGGCCACGAATGCATCAACCAAAGAGACCTGACATTCATTACACTTGCCCCCATCTCCCTTTCCATAAACAAAGTGATAAAAATCACAAATGTCACTAAAATGGAAAAATCAAGTCATCTTAGGCACCAGCATCGACTTCAGAGGAAACAGGCTTGATTATACATGCATCAGGGCACAGATGGTAGACTTCCCTCCTCCTATTCACAAGAAGAAAAGAACAGCTTCCAAGAAAATATATTATGTATTCTTCTCCATCACCTCGAAAAGGCAGAGTGATTTGGTGTTTTCTCTTTCATGAGTACACAGAAGAGACCTCAGTAAAATGATTACCCGGTTAGACTTCCGGGACAGAACTGAAGCCATGATTTTATGAAGATCGTTGTATTTTCTTTAAATAACAAACTGCCGACAACACCCTAAGTGCGAAAATGACTACAGGATTTCAGTGGCATAATTTTAAGACACCTTTGTCTGGGAAAAAGAAAAGTATAAAATTAATCTGAAGTCGACTATTTTGAACATCTCAAGTTTCACAGTAAGTTTTATAGAAGCCCATAAATCTAGGGGGAAATTGGCAGGTAGGTGAATGACAGGAAATTATATTTCAGGGATCATTATTTGCAACTCTGACTGTGTAAACAAGATTACAAACCACAGAGTTCACAGGCTGATAGCACAATATTCTCTTAGTGTGTATTTGTCTAAGTATTTATAATGCCAAGTGGATCTGGAGAGGTCAGAATTTTCTTGTTTGTTTCTAAAATAAACAGTAACATGCCAAATTTAGAAGTATAGCCTAAAATGTTTGCTAGAATTTCCCCCACTGGTCTATGTCCAGGTAAATAAAAACAAAATGTACACTGGTACCTATATACACCATTTCTTCTCATTCTTCAAGGTGTTGCAAACTCAGAGCACATAAAAAACCTGGTATAAAACTGAATAAAAATCAGACAGCATGTATGGCTAGTTTCTTTGGTTCTATTTGTGGCCCTGCCCTTTTTTATTTGAAGAGCCGTAAAGCATTTAGGACAAGCACACCAGGGCCCCTGCACTAGCTGTTGCCTCTGTCAGCACTTCTTATCCCCTGACCACTCCTGCATGGTCTTCTGGTCATTTTTCCAAAGTCAGTTTCTCAGAAAAGTCCCTCCCTGATCACTCCATCAAAAAGGTAAGTTTCCCTCCCACCACCAACAGAAACACCTCCTATCTCCCTTCCAAACATAATTTCCTTTACTTATTAGCAAGTGCTACCATCACACATAACCACATATATTGTATATTTTGTTTATTGTTTATTGCTTCTCTACTAAAATTTAAGCTCTATGAGGGCTGGGTTTGCATCTGATTTGCTACTACATTTCCAATGCCTAAAAGAGTGACAGACAGACACTAGGTGTTCAACAACACATATTTCCTGAATAAGTGAATGAAACTACAAAGATTGTTCTCAGACTGGTCTCCCAGTTTTCCTTCTGGACAAGCTGTGCATTCTGCTAACCTTACCTTCCAGGACCTTTGCCTCACCAAAAGTTCTTAGCATACAGCCTCACCATCCATCCCCTCCTAGTTTTCTTCTTTGTGCATTCATTGTTTTAGGTCTTATTAAAAATGGACTTTTATTAAAGCAATCTGAAATGTTTGTGAAAACAAGCAGAATGTAAAGAAATTAATAGCTATAGAAACGAGATCATGGTTGCTGTGATAGGTTCGCTTTCTCTGTTTTGCATCTTTCTGCAATCTCTGAAATCATGTTATAAGCTCACAGAGAAGTTGCTGATACTTAACCCATACAGAAAATAACCAATTTGTGTATCTCCTTGCATACACAAAAAAGAGAACAAATTATGTTGGTGTATTCAATTGGTTCTATTTCTGAGTATAATTCAAGAAGATGCTATTTAAAAGTTAAGTATATAAACCCTTTAATAGAGTTACAGTTGACTGGTTATTTTATAGAGCCAGTCCTTTCCTATCAACTTCATGATACCTCCTAATTAACTACTGTTACTTTGCTAGCAACAGCCAAATTAACATTTCAAGAAAAAAGTTATAAATAGTCTATGCCAACATTGGGAGTAGGGGTGGGGGAGGGAGAGGGGTTATATTCAGACTGTAAAAGCAAAGCATCCAAACAGAAGAAAATAAAAGAAGTTTGAAAACAGAATTAAAGGCCAGACTAGCCACACCAAGAATTAGAAAGTGTTACAATGCCTATGATAAATAAAAAAGCAGTTTTGGCAAAAGAATACACACACAGATCAATGGAAGACAACACCTGAAGAAAAGAAATGCTACTATATATAAAAGGTTAGTATGTGGAAAAGGAAGGTTGAATGGGCAGGATTCCAGGCTTTCTGATCCTCAAAACCCTCGCCAACCCCATCTCAGTACTAATGAGATCCATGATATGGATAAGCCCATATGGTTACCCCCACCATAGCCAAATACTACGTAATGAGAATAAACTGTACTCAATAAATGGGGCTCCTAAAATCAACTACTGGGGAGAAGCAGTACCATTTAAAACTTCTTCTATGCCATGTACCAAAATAAATCCCAGATGGACAGGACTGGGTTCTACCTTCAAACTGGAGTGGAATGCCCTTCTTGGCAGGGAAGGAGAGTTTAGTGAAGTACCTGGCTTGGTCCCTCAGCTAGAATGGGGGTGCTGAGAGCGGTCTTGGGTTTTCCAGGAGGTCTGGAGCTGCCAATGTGCAGGGGAGGGGGAGGGGCAGTGCTTCCTAGGGGAGGCAAAGGTGTAACTATGGTTTCTATTCACCATTTGTAAAACTGCCTAGATGAAATGTTTTGGGAAAAGATGCTTGCACAGACCACAATTATGCATTTTACGATATTTTTTTTAGCCCTCTGAGAAGAGAATCATCCCTAAAACATCTAAATCTAAAAGTTTAAATTTGTTTTACCATCCCATTTCCAAGTATAATTATGGAAGCAAATTAAGCTGCTGAAGTTAGTCTAAAGCTCATTTCTCTTCTCACCTTGCACATCTCTACAACCACAGAAATTCACCTTTTATATTATTCTAGAGGAATTTGTGGTTCGACCTTTCCTACCTGATTGTCTTTCTCAAGCTATGACTATGATCTGTCTAGACTGATAGGATTTGTTCAGGTTGAAACCTCCAATCTAAACTGACAATCCCACCAAGTGATCCTAGCCACCTCCACCGGCCAGAGGCCCAACTCTGCCCACTCTACGTCATGATCCCACCCTGGCGGACCCACAGTCCGATAATGAACACACGGCTTTGTTTTAAAGGCTGTACTTTTCTTCTTGCTATAGATAACCACATCCTTAAAAATACTGTTCTATCTTTGGAAACAGCCTTTTCATAAGCCTCATTCAAAATTTCCTTGCAATTTTAGAGCCCTCTTCATTATGAACAATAGACTTTCTCACTATAGAACGAAGGTCCAAGACAGCCAACTTGTTAAATGCCCAAATGTCAGAGTGTTTCCATAATAAAGCATTCATTCCAATGCAATCAGCATGACTGAACAGTCTATAAAAAACCATAGTGGTGTATATATGGAGTGACAAACAAGTTGTTAATACAGTTTATTAGATCCCTGATATCTATAAAAATAAGTTTTAACTTTGATATAGACTCAGTGGATGCCAAATACTTAAAGCACATCAATTATAGTATTCCATTATTTTATTGGTGCAATCGGTAGTAACTATGAAAGCAAAGCAACCATGTGTTACATGACAAATAAGGACTGATGTCTACAGTTTTGTGATTTATGAAAGATGGACTTGTGGTTATTTACATACAATTTTTTTCCAGTGTGGTGACGTATGTTGGAATAATCATCATGCTGAAGCCAGAGACTTCTAGAAAAAATCTTGTCAACAAGCACCATCTACTGTGTCCCTCTGGGCAATGGACTAATCAATTTTAAGAGTTTCTTCCAAATTCTATAGCTTTAGTATAATGAAGTAAGCAATTTTCATAACATCTATAATAAGACAATAATTCATGTTCACTAAACAGTAACCTGTCATTTAAAATGTCATGTGCAGGGGCACCTGGGTGGCTCAGTTGGTTAAGCATCCAAATCTTGATTTCAGCTTAAGTCATGATCTCATGGTTGTGAGATCAAAGACCCTCTTTGAGCCCCTCTTCGAACCCTGTGGTGGATTCCACACTTAGCTTGGAGCCTGCTTAAGATTCTCTGTCCCCCTCTTCCTCACTGCCCCTCCCCTGCTCACATTCCCTCTCTTTCTCTCTCTCTCAAAAATAACAATAATAATAATAATAATAATAATAATAATAATAATAAAATGTCATTTGTATAGTGAAAGTATACTGAGAAAACTTGTGTAAAAATCTGCATTAATGGTAACACTAGAACTAAGATTTTAAACTCTAGTAAAATATTTTATTTCAACACCAAGAACTTCATCTTTCCACATAAAGTTCCACCTATTCCACTCCAGGTTTTCTGTTTCATAGTTGGTTAACAAAATGAAAAAGCTAGTCAAAATATAAATACAAAATAGCTCAGAAGACAGCAGCAATAATATAAGTTCATAGAAAAACATTTTAATTCTGTTCAACTGACAAGATTTAGTAGTTTGTTGTGTAAACATTATTTTATATTGCTTCTCTAATCAAAAGGGGAATGGGTGGCATTAAAAAAAATACACACATTCACATCGAGTACTATACAATAGTGATTCTGACGGTAACAAAAAATTAGTGAGCAAAAATTTAAACTATTTTATAATGTGGCAAAAATCCAGGCTCACATTTTCTAAAAACTCAAATTTGAGTGTGACATCTGTGAAGTCTTTACTGACCCTTCCAGGACAAGGGCATCATCCCCCCTTCTTTCTCTAATCACTGGTACCCCATGATGGTATTTAACACACTGCTAATTTCATCTACTTACTGCCCCTCCTTGCTCCTTGCAAATCACTAGCACAGAGCCTCACAGTGTCTGAGGGAAGAATGTCCTCTCCCCGAGGCACAGTGAGGTGATAAGAGTGTGGGAACCACTGTCTTGGACAGAGCTGTGTATAAGGAAATAAACTTAATAATTCCTCAGAATGGAACCACTTTAAGTTCCAGCTCCATAACTTGAAATAAAATCAGTTTCCTGAATTTTATATCTACTCCTTAGAAGTAAATCACGGTTTTTGTGGTATAAAAGGTCAATCAGCATGGAAACTATGGCAAATTAAATGTTTCTGACATATTGGCTGGAATAGTTTCCCACTGACTTTTTATTACATCCATGCAAGAATAAAACGTATACACAAATGTTTATAGCAACAGCATTCCGAATAGCCAAGAGGTGAAACCAACACAAATGCATATCAACTGATGAATGGATAAACAAAATATGATATATCCATACGATGAAACACCATTAGGCCATAAAAAGGAATGCATGGCACAAAAACAGACCCTCAGATCAATGGAACAGAATAGAGAAACCAAAAATGGACCCACAAACGTATGGCCAACTAATCTTTGACAATTCAGGAAAGAATATCCAGTGGAATAAAGATAGTCTCTTCAGCAAGTGGTGCTGAGAAAACTTGGACAGCAACATGCAGGAAAAGGAACCTGAGCCACTTTCTTACACCATACACAAAAATAAACTCAAAATGGGTGAAAGACCTAAGTCTAAGACAGGAAGCCATCAAAATCCTCGAGAAGAAAGCAGGCAAAAACCTCTTCAACCCTGGCCACAGCAACTTCTTACTCAACATGTCTCCAGAAGCAAGGGAAACAAAAGCAAAAATGAATTATCGGGACCTCATAAAAAAAAAAAAAAAAAAAAAAAAAAAGCTTCTGCACAGCGAAGGAAACAATCAGCAAAACTAAAAGGCAAACGACAGAATGAGAGAAGATATTTGCAAATGACATATCAGATAAAGGGTTAGTATCAAAAATCTATAAAGAACTTATCAAACTGAACACCCCCCCAAAAAAACAAATAATCCAGTGAAAAATGAGCAAAAGACATGAATAGACACTTCTCCAAAGAAGACATCCAGATGGTCAACTGACACATGAAAAAATGCTGAACATCACTCATCATCTGGGAAATAAAAATCAAAACCACAATGAGATACCACCTCACGTCTGTGAGAATGGCTAAAATTAACAACTCAGGCAACAACAGATGTTGGTGAGGATGCGGAGAAAGAGGATCTCTTTTGTACTGCTGGTAGGAATGCAAACTGGTGCAGCCACTCTGGAAAACAGTATGGAGGTTCCTCAAAAAATTAATAATTGAACTACCCTATGACCCAACAATTGCACTACTAGGTATTTATCCATGGGATACAGCTGAGCTGTTTCAAAGGGGCACATGTACCCCAATGTTTATAGCAGCACTATCAACAATAACCAAAGTATGAAAGAGCCCAAATGTCCAACATGGATGTGTATACACACACACACACACACACACACACACACACACACACACAATGGACTATTACTCGGCAATCCAAAAGAATGAAATCTTGCCATTTGCAACTACGAAATGGATGTAACTAGAGAGTATTATGCTAAGCAAAATTAGTAAGAGAAAGACAAATATCATATGACGTCACTCATATGAGGACTTCAAGATACAAAACAGATGAATATAGGGTAAAAAAGGAAAAATAATATAAAAACAGGGAGAGGGAGGAAACATAAAAGACTCTTAAATATGGAGAACAAACAGAGGGTTACTGGAAGGACTGTGGGACGGGGATGGGCTAAATGGGTAAGGGGCATTAAGGAATCTACTCCTGAAATCATTGTTGCACTACATGCTAACTAACTTGGATGTAATTTAAAAAATAAATTAAATAAAAGTAAAAATAAAGGAATGCAATACTGATACATGCTGCAACATGAAGGAAGCTTGTAAACATTATGTTAAATGAAAGAAGATATACACTAAAGGCCACATATTGCAACTATATGATTCCATTTATATAAAAGTGTCCAGGGGGCGCCTGGGTGGCTCAGTCGGTTAAGCGTCCGACTTCAGCTCAGGTCATGATCTCGCAGTCCATGGGTTCGAGCCCCGCATCGGGCTCTGTGCTGACAGTTCAGAGCCTGGAGCCTGTTTCAGGTTCTGTGTCTCCCTCTTTCTCTGACCCTCCCCTGTTCATGATCTCTCTCTCTCTGTCTCAAAAATAAAACAATGTAAAAAAATTATTTTTAAAAAAGTGTCCAGAATAGCAAGTCTAGAGAGACAGAAAGTATCTTAGAGGTTGCTTAGGCCTTGGGGGAGGGGAGGAGGCAAAGACCAATTGAGATGTGATGGTAAAACCCATGAAGTTTCTTTTTGAGGTGCAACATTCTAACATTTATTGGAGTAATGGTTGCACAACTCTGTGAATGTGCTAAAATCCACTCACTGTATCCTTGAAATGGATGAATTACAAAGTATGTGAATTATACCTAAATAAATGACTTTCTATATTCCTATACTCTTATGTCCCTGCTTTATTCAGATTTCACCTCTTCCAGTCACCTTTTCACGCAAGGTCCAAGTAATTCGAAAAGTTACCTTTTCCTCCCACTTATCTCCCAAAATAAACTACATTCGACATGAGGATAACTGACAGGCTATTCTATTCTCAAAGCTCTGACAAATGGCTCCTGGACACCAAAGAGAACAGAATAATCTACAGCCGAGCTTCAACACAGTTGTCCTTTTGTGTCATCCTCAGTTTTAGACAGCAAACCTTTAGTCAGCACGTGTCACGCTGATTTAGTTTTTGTTTTTACATACCACTAGTAAATGTGCCAAAGGAACGCCTGATTTGTTAGGCAAGTTTCATAACCACAAGAATGGCAAGCTCATTATAAACAATGTCACTGAGCATTGGGAAAGATCTGAGAAATAAGCAGTGGTGGTACATACCAAAGTTGCCCAGAGAAGAGGGAGGAAAGAACATTACCCTTCCTCCCCCAGCTCTATCAGCTATCCCCCCTTTCATCACCCCAAATAATGTACAAAGCGAGAAAATGTAGTCTTGCTCTCCAAATGAAACTTCAAGATAAGTCATCTTGATTGCCACATAGATTTCCCCTTCTGAGCCTCTTCTGTATAAAGATTTTAAGTGCCCACCACTGGACAGCACCAAATATTAGCCTCAATTTTTTTCTTAAGAAAAAAAAATTTTTTTAACTTTTCTCTTTTATTATGTTTGCTTAAATCTTAACCTTCCCATACGTACTTCTGATAATCTCATTCAAAGCTACAGTGAGTCTGTAAAACCTTCTAATTACGGAGATTGCAGAGGAGAAAAAACGGTAGCTCAGTAAAGAAAATTAAAAAAAAAAAAAAATATCCTAAGAGGCAGAAAAAAAGAATCTGTGACTCTAATAATTGCTTCATCTCAAATTCAGTATGCTGGAAATCCTGTGTGCTGCAAATAGGTGTGCTGCCAATCTACACAAGGACCACAACTTCCCGCCTGACTTAACAGGCACAGGGAGGACCATCTGGATGAAAAATGGCAGCCATCCAGCCATTCCAGTGGAGTCCGAGTACCAAACTCAAATGATGAAAACATCCAGCTGGCAATTTGCTAAACAAAAAGCTCATGCACATAAATTCTCCCCTATTCTTTACATTTTCCTCGAGAATTTTACTACAAACCGACCAGCTTTTGTTAAGAAAGGAGTTGTTTCTTAGCAACAAGCCTCAACAGAAGATATGAAATACCAAAAAGACTATCTCCCTTCTAGGTTGGCAAGTTCATGAGAGCAGAAAGTATCTTCAGCTTCCAGCATTCTGTCTATAACAACCACAACTCCTTCAGCTGCAAACTCAAGAGGAATATACAGACTCATGTATCTGAAAGCTTCAGGCAAAGTTACATTCAGCTGTTCAATGAGGGTTAAGGAGCCATCTCTCAGCTCACCTTTCCATTCATGCTGCCTTTACAAACAGGCAGACCTCTTTCTGGCAATAAGATAGTGGAACTTGCCAGCTATACCAGCTTTCTTTTCCCACTACATTACAGGTATCTCAATCATGACCTTTTTTGGGTCTGTTTCCATTTCTGAACCAAGTCAGCACAATTTGCCCACTTCTTGAACAGGAGTATATGTTGTAAGGTCAGCCTATAGACAGATACTGTGCGGAGGGGACTCCACAAAGTGTCATTTCCAGAAAAACAGAAAGAGTAGGCAAGAAAAGCAAAAACAGCAGATGTCCATTACAACGTGGTTGTTTGCTTAATTAAATGTAATCACATGTGCAAGACTTTGTCCTCTCATAGACTCTGATTATACTACTCCTTAGTATACAAATGGATTGTAATCAATTATGTCATGATAGGTAAGGATGGAGAAGTTGGAATGGAAGGTGGGGCACACAAGGAAATGGAGACAAAGGGAAAATAACTATCTTCTTAGGTCACTCTGAAGGCTGAAACTAACATTTTACTCTTAAGAGTATGGTTCCCTTCCCTACCGTATATACAAAATTAGCTAGAAATGTATCAAAGACCTAAGTATAAGAGCTAAAACTGTAAAATTCTCAGGAAAAGTCATAGGCATAAACCTACATGACCTTGGATTAAACAATGGTTTCTTAAGTATGATACCAAAACCACAAGCAACAAAAGGAAAAAAATAGGTAAACTGGGCTTGATTAAAATTTTAAAATTTTGTGTTCAAAGGACGCTATCAAGAAAGTGAAATGATACCAAAGAATGGCATAAAATATTTGCAACCAATATATCTGATAAAGGACTAGTACTCAGGATATATAAAGAATTCTTGCAACCCAATAATAAAAAGACAAACCGCCCGCTTAAAAACTATGAAAGGATTTGAATACCTATTTCTCCAAAGAAGATATACAAATGATCAATATCCAGATGAAAAGGTGCTCAACATCATTATTCATTAGGGAAATACAAACCAAAGCCACAATGGAGATACACTTCACACCCACTCAAATGGCTAAAACCTAACAGACAGTAACACGTTATCAGTGAGGATGTGGACAACTGGAATCCTCACATACTGCTGGTAGGAATGTAAAATGTTGCCATCACTTTGCAAAACAGTTTGGCAGTTCCTCAAAAATTATACATACAGTTACCATATGACCCAGCAATTCCATTCTTAGGGATATACAGAAGAGAAACGAAAACATATCGGCACAAAAACTTTTACATGAATATCCATAAGAGCATTTTTTTTTTTTGGTAATAACCAAAAAGTGGAAACATCCCAAATCCACTCACAGAAGACCACCTAGTGCCCAAAACAGGCAAAATCTAGAGAGAGAAATTAGGTTAGTGGGGAGAGGAGAAAATGGAGAGTGACTGCTAATGTACAGGTTTCTTTTGGACGGTGATAAAAATGTTCTGGAATTAGATAGTGGTGATTATTGCATAACTTTGTGAATATCCTAAAAACCACTGACTTGCACATTGAAGAGTGAATTTTACGGTATAGTGAATTATACCTTGATTTTTTTTTAAGTTTGAACACAGACTGGATATTAGACATTACCAAAGAATTATTACAATTTTCATAAGTGCAACAATATTATTGTGGTGATATAAGGCAACATTCTCTTTTATGAAGATGCACACTGAAGAGTGTAAAAGTGAAATGACATGATGTCTTGGACATGCTTTAGAATAGTTCAGCAAAAAAAAAAAAAAGAGGGTAGATGATAAAGAATAAAAGTCACAAAATATTAGTAACTGTTGAAGCTGGATAATAGGTATATGTGGGTTCAACATACCCTCCTCTTTATTTTTATGTGTTTGAAGTTTTTCAAAGAAAAATTGTTAAGAGATTGTAATATAAATTGCAATGTTTGTTTTTGGACACTATGTGACAATTAGGCCAGCCACAGCTCTAAAGGGTCTCCATTGATAATGTAAGTATTGACATACTCAAACCAAGTAATGAAATCCATTCAAAGAAATGGACAAAATCTTTCTGATGTTTCCATTACTTCTAGGACATTCCTTCCTAAGATACTTCCTCTTATTAACCAAAACCATACTTTAAGGCACTATTTTCCAAAACTATACTCCCAAATCAGGCATTCCTCAAAACAGGAACAGATGTTCTCAAACAAAAGGGTTCCATTATCAAATAAGTTTGAGAAACACTGGGTCAAACAAAGTTAAACATTTGCTACACTAATTCTCAAAGTCGTTAAAATGTCCATGTGTACTATGAGTCATCCAAAATGGGCTATAATATGCTTAATTTGGGAGACTCATGTAAATCCACTTATTTATACAGCAACCCTTGACAAAGAATCAGAATCACTTCTGAGCCTGACGTTAATACAATTTTTGTCTGTTTTTTAAGATCCACCCTGAACTACAGCTTATGAAATGCTGACTTAGAGATAAGAAATATTTTGCTTACAAAAATCTATTTGAGCTGAATCTGGAAATCAGAGAAGCTAACCAGACAACACTATATTCAAGGCAGGAATAACAGATACAGGGATGCAAAAGCAAAGGGACTCATAAAGCATTTGGGAACTGAAGGTAGCCCCTATTATTGAAAGACAGGAATACATGAGGCCATGAGGGTTGGCAGAA
The DNA here is from genome assembly GCF_014898765.1 of Herpailurus yagouaroundi. NCBI lineage: Eukaryota > Metazoa > Chordata > Mammalia > Carnivora > Felidae > Herpailurus > Herpailurus yagouaroundi. The sequence goes on from NW_024412391.1 coordinate 66,675,019, forward strand.
GATGAGGCCGAAGGGGCAGAAAGGGGTCAGAAAGAGAAGGACTTTGCTGGGCTACTAAGTTTGGAAAGCCACCAAAGGACTAAACAGAGGAGTTATGTAGTCAAGCTGGTAATTCCTTTAGCTTTCCCTGAGTAGATACACATCTACGCTGAAGCATGATGATATGCTCTGGATAAGTCACATGTGCACATCAGATCTGATTTGCTAAATGAAGCAGCTTCCTCTTCCACATTTATAATGATTTGAAATTTAGCCCAGGTGTAATTCACTAGAGCAGTATTACTACTATTCCAACTCAGCCTACCATCAGCTAAAAATGCAGAAATCTTTAAATGTTCAATTCTCCTATAATGCACACGTGGGAAACACCTCTACAGAATCTCTTGTTTTCCCCCTGATGCTTGGATGTCTAGAAAGAAGAGAAAGCTTCCAGGGTATACTACTGCTTGAAGAATGTCCCCTCATTACTTAAAAGCTACTCTGGGGGCGCCTGTGTGGCTCAGTTGGTTGAGCGTCCGACTTCAGCTCAGGTCACGATCTCGCGGTCTGCGGGTTCGAGCCCCGCGTCGGGCTCTGGGCTGATGGCTCAGAGCCTGGAGTCTGCTTCCGATTCTGTGTGTCTCTCTCTCTCTGCTCCTCCCCTGTTCATGCTGTGTCTCTCTCTGTCTCAAAAATAAATAAACGTTAAAAAAAAAAAATTTAAAAGCTACTCTGTCGTCATTTCCCGTCTTGGACTTTCAATTATCAACCTTGAGTGCAGCTGAGGTTAAAAATGGTCCCCTTGCTGCCTGACTAGAGATTTTCTTTTTAACTGGTTTGTTTGTCATCCATTGTGCCCTTACAAGAAAAAATAAATTAATTAGTTAAGAATATTTAAAAATCTACTGAGTTAACATAAAGTTTGAATTTCTTGATTTCCTAGATATTTGTAAAGATCTGACAATACTGAGCTCAGATTTTTGTACAATATGAACAGCTAGAAATGAAAAATAACAGCACCCCCTCCCCTTAGATGAGCCTTCCAAATATAACAAACAATCCACTCACCCTGCACTTTGTGCATTTACATTCAGGCAATGTGGACTATGATGCCTGGTTTTACTTTTACTGAGTAGGATTATGCTGATCTAAATATTATCCCCCAAAATGTATCCAGTCTATCAAGTTAAATACATAACACAGGATAATTAACAATAAAAACAATATCCACCAATTAAAAAGAACAAGCAAATAGATTCTCCAGGCATCTGGTGGATGTAATTATATAAAATGCAGTAATTGCTGCAGTTGAATCATGACCTTGCCTAAGTAAAATGCGACTTCAGATTCTTTTTCCTTGAGTAAAAATTTTAGGATTCCAAGACGGAGCTAAGCTGATCAACTGAGATTTATCAGAATTTACTCTCAAAAGTAAAGTTCCCTCAGATCTGTACAATTTCTCTCAAGCACAGAACAGACTGTATTGCTATGATCTTGCAATGGGTTATCAATCTGATGCATGGAGGTAATGTCCAATTGAAGATAAAGGCCGTAAAAACATTTACGAGTGATAAACTTTATCAAATGTATTAAGTTCTTACCTCTTTCAAAAAGGGCAAAGAAAACATTTTATGCCGGATGTGAGTATGGCTTTCATAATATCCAGCTATAGAGAAACAAGGGGAACTTGAGGAGATTATTTGCTTGTTCTTTTTTGCCTTCAGGTGGGGGATTATCTGTGACAATCCAACGTCATAATTATCAGATAAATATCTAACACAGAGTAAAGGCATCCAAAATTTCATCTAACTGTGGAGTTGTCCATTTTCTAATGGAAAGAGAAGAGTCACCCTGTCTTTGCTTGTGATCTTAAGTTCTGGAAACATGCTTTTTCCTTTCCTTTGATTTGCTGCACACTGAAGTTCAACCACTATGCTCCATGGGGTTAAATGTGCCACATATTCGGATGGCTGCAGAAAAACATCTAAGATCCTTCGAGTTCTGTGCCACATAAAGTTTGGAGAAATAAATCATTACAGTCCTTGCAAAAGTAAACAATCATAGAGGAAAAAATACATGTGTCTTGACCTGTCTTCACAGCATCTTGAACATTTTTTCTTTAATATTCATTAGTTCAGAACTAGTACACTTTAGCAACTTCCGCTGACCTTAACCATTCCTTACCCATACCCAGACCATTTTTTCCTACTTTCAGTTAGACTTTAAGCTACTTAAGGGTTAAAACCAAATTTGTGCCATTCACTATGCTCCCAGAACCTAGCATAGCACCTGCCACAATGTGTAATAAATACTGAATGAATGAATGGTCTTTAAATACTATTAACAACATAATTTTAAGCAACAGAGAAAAAATCATTTAGAAAGTTTTGACACAGAATGTGAAAAATAAGAAACTGTTACATGTGTTACAAAACACATATTACAAAATATTATATTTTAAAGCCCTCCGGATTGATAGTGTAAACAATTTTCACTGGCTTTAGACTCTATAACTGTAAAAACTAAAGATTTCTTTAAAAGCAATTTCTATTCTGTGGAGAAAAGTACTATAAAATGCAAGCATTATCAAGGAGCTCTTGAACCATGAAAATGACAGAAATTTGTTTTCGCTTTATTAAAGGTGATTGAAGGTTGTAATGAATTTTTAGAGATACTCTGAATGAAAGAATATGACCAGAAATCTTAAGCAGAAATTCCGCTAATAAAAATTCAAGGACTGGGATATCTCTAGTTTCTTATGCTACAACAACAGAGATGAAGGAACAATGGCTTTCCCTCAGAGATCAGAGGCAGAAAGCATTAACACAGAGGTGCTAGCTGAGATTAAAACCAGTGAATGAGAAAAAGAGAGATGAAGACACTGGCAGGTGTTTGGATAAACTGTGGTTACCTGGATAAACCGTGGCAAGAGCTGATTCAGGTCAAACAACTACAAAGAACAGGAGCCCAGATCCAAACTATGATTATCTGGTGCCAAAGTCTCTCCATTTTTCAAACTCTTAATATAAGCAAAATCACAAGATGACTGTTTAAACCTCTCTATGGATGCCACCTCTCCTACACTTGGGTTTTAAAAAATTAAAAGGCCACTTCCAGCACATAATCCTAGCCACTTATGGTCACATAGCACCTGTTGTGTTTCAAACACTGTACAGTGAGTGCTTTGTTAAGTATTAGCTCATAGCATCCTTGAGTTTGCATGCGGAGTAAATGCGATTTTACTGTTTGGGAAACTGAGGCACGGAGAGGTTAAGTAACTGCAGGATCACTCTTCTAGTACGTCCTAGGGTCTTTTATAACCATTCCTCCATATCATTCAAATCAAGTGTTGAAATGAGAATCACCTCAGTTGCACAGATGGGTTCTTTAAATGCCCAGGCAGGTCCCTGGCTTCTTCAAGGGCATCCGACATGGGGAGACAAGGGAGTATGACTCATGTTTCACTGGCACAGAATGGCGTGGGTGCTGGTCAGATTCGACCACCCATCTGCTCTGTCACTTTGCACAAGTCATCTAGTTTCTCAGGGTCTCAGCTTGGACACCTATAAAATGAGTAGCTTGTGAAAAATGGTATCAGAATTTCTTCCAGTTCTAGATGTCTGTGGTTTAAATCAACAGGCTTGCACAACAATACTCCTAAACTACAAAACATGTGGGGGGGGGGGTGGAAATCTGGGCACGAACAGTGATCTAATTTGTTGATTAATAAATATAAGTTAATAGTAACCTATATGAGTAAAATATAACACCCTAGTTCCAATCATCCAGAAGTTAATAGCTATTTTTCAAATTTCCCAAAGTTAGAATTACAAGCTTAGTGTATTCCTCAAAGTACCTACAAATATGGTCAGAATAAAGAGCATGAACTTTTTGCACCAAGTGAGGTGACCTCATGGAGATCAGTGCCAATTTTTCTTACTCCTTTGTTGAAATACAATTTTGTTTTTCTTTCCTGGAAGTGTTCTAAGACTCTTGCCAGACACAGCTCTAGCAAATAGCATATTTAATCCTACTGTAATGCAGGAGAGTGCTTTGATGACTCCTGGGGCAGCTGGTGCAGTAGCTCCAGACCCCAAGACCCTGCCTCGAGCAGCTGGAAGGCCAGTCAGTCTTGCAGTAGGAGATAGAGCAGCCTCTTGTATAAAAGCATCAATACATTTATAACCCCCAGACTTTCAAGTGACAACAGAAGGTTCAATCCCAGCAACAGTGGCTGTGGTAACAAAAATCAGGATTAAAAGTAAAGAATGCTTAGTAAAGTCCCAGAGCACAAGGGTTAGAAATCCTTTAAACCAGTCACCAGATGACTTACAGTGATAAGGCATGTCATACTAACCTGGGTAATAATAGCAAGAGTTCGGGTGAATGCCACCAGACACAGAAGGCATGCAGTTAAATACAAGGGTTATCTGAGTATTTAGAGTTCAAGACCTTGTCCACTTAAAGGCCCAATTTCACCCATAAAACCAGCACACATTCCAAAGAACTTGTAACAACAGGTTCTTAGGATAAGACTAAGCCAAGTTCAGCACTAGGATCTCCGAGTACAGCTGTGCATGCCATGCACTGCACAATTCCAGGGGGTACATAAACTATCTATGAATATTGCCCCCTGGAGTTATGCACTACAGTGACCCTCAGCACACTTTTAAAATAACAACAAAGCTAGAAAAGGAGCAGCAGTAGCTACAAGTACCTTTTGCCAAGAGAAACTGCAAAATATATTAGTTTTTTAAAGTAGAGCTCGCTCAAAGAGCAAATCTCAGCCTCTCAAAAGTTTTCACGGGACTCCTATAGCAGACATAGAATTCAACTCACCTGTGTCTTAACATTTTCTTGGGAAAGGATTCAGAGTCACTGGGAAATGACCCAATGACCAACATCTGTTCAATCTCTGGGTACCAAGTGGTATGGCTGAGGGCAATGCATGCAGTAGCTTCACCCCATGGGTTTGCCAGTTTCTACCTCCTTAGACTCAGGAACCAATGTTTTGCAGCTGGGCTATAAGAAAATATTCAAGAAAAGGAGCATTTTCTCCTAATAGGTACATTCACCAGATACGTGAGGGTAAAGGATAGTGCACATTTCCCCAGGGGACTTAGTCAAATTTCACTAAATTAACCCAACTAAGAAAGGTCATTCAGAACTTATGAGAAAGTCTAAACAGCAGAGCATGTTAAATGGAAGGTTGGGCGCCTGGGTGGCGCAGTCGGTTGAGCGTCCGACTTCAGCCAGGTCACGATCTCGCGGTCCGTGAGTTCGAGCCCCGCATCAGGCTCTGGGCTGATGGCTCAGAGCCTGGAGCCTGTTTCCGATTCTGTGTCTCCCTCTCTCTCTGCCCCTCCCCCGTTCATGCTCTGTCTCTCTCTGTCGCAAAAATAAATAAACGTTGAAAAAAAAAATTTAAATGGAAGGTTGTTACTTTTCTGTTATCTGAAGAGATTCAAGCTAGGTCTTTGAAAGTCCACTGAATTGATTACAGATTTTAGATCACAACTAGAAAGAAAATATGCACTTATCTGAGTTATATTACACTGAAGTTATATGTATATTATATATCAATACATGTTATTTTACCTGCTAAAGATTTGTGACACCAGAAATTCTCTTACACCTCTCCACGGCACTTAGCACAGTGCTAGGAACACCTTACCACTTAATGTTTATCAGGTACCAAACATGAATCTAAGTAGTTTATATGTACTAATGCATACAATCATCACAGCAATGCTATGAAGTAGGCATGATTATTATTCCCATATTAAAGAAGAAGAAAGTGAGGCTCAGAGAGGTTGAATAACTCAGCTGAGACACTGAGCTAGTAAATAATACAGCCAATACTTGATTGACCCTTCTAGGAAGTCTGATGTTAGAATCGGTGCTCTTTGCCACTGCATTGTTCTTTATCAACATTCTACACACTCAATAAATATTGCTGGAATGTTTACACATGGCTCCTTCATTACAAAAGTACTTTGAACCATTATCTTTCCCTAAATAGAGGGACATTTACTTTATGTCTCTGATGCCATTAATTTACTTTTTGTCATTGATGCTTTAATAGCAAGAATTTAATATTCTTGAAAAATTGTATGAAAGCTCAATCATTACCCAATATTTCACAAAAATTTCCCAATTAGTGGAGTCCAAGTTAATATGGTTGTACTTTTACTGTAAGGAGCCAATTAACAGCTCATCCTTGGTGAAAAATGTACCACTCTGGTGAGTGATTTTGATAAGAAGGGAGGCCATCTATGATGTGTGAGGGCAGAGGGTATATGTGAAATCTCTGTATCTTCCTCTCAATTGTACTGTAAACCTGAAACTATTCTAAATAAAAAATCTTAAAACAAAACAACAAGGAGTCAACCCAAAAGATTTACACACACACACTCGCACATGCAATCCCAAGCTTCAGGATTCCACCCCATCGGAGAACCCCAGCCTACAGAGTTCCTTCTGAACCACGTGAAACATTCCACATCCCTTTGTATCATTCTTGGAACCCTTTCCTTCATTTCTGCTTTATATCATCATTTGCATAAGCTCCTTAAAGACAAGAATAACATACATATGTTTATGATTTTCTTAGCTCCTAGCACAGAAAACGCACAATTGGAAATACCTATATTCAACAGGGGAAATTAGGAAAAGTTCACAAGTGTGGAGATTCTTACCTCAGGATTGTTGCTTCCTTTTTAAATTGACTACACTATAATTCAGAGTTATATTCTTCTAGGCCAAAGTACATCATAACCTTATTTTAATAAGATCATTTCTGGCAACATTCACAGAGTTAAACTATGCATATTTTCAAAAAGTAGTTTCAGACTTCTGTCATCTCAGCAAGAAATGTCTACTTACTGAAAAAAAAAAAAAAAAAGCTTACATTGCCTTAAAATTCTGCTGTTTCTTGCACACAGATCAGCAGAGAGGCATGTAGCCCAACCCTTTAGGGTCTGAACACAGTAAAAGCCTAGAAAAGTGTCATAAACCAACAGAAACTTTCCTGTATCAAGTTCATAAATTTTCCCTACAGCTATCTCTAATACTTACTCAAAAGTAAAAATTCATATTTCAACTGATATTCTACCAACAATCTATAGACTCCTACTATCCACACTGTATTGGGAATAGAGCTTAAATAACTACCAATCTATATATTTTTTTCAAACAAAAGCATGAAGAAAGTTATAAGAGGAAGAGTGTCATCCATTTGTTTAATCCCAAATGTATGTGCAGAAATGTGAAAACATGTATTGATTATTTTTTTAATGTTTTATGTGATACTAAAGGAGGGTACCAGATACATTATTATTGTTATCTTGAATCTACACTCCACTGCAACCCTAATTCGCTAGTGGACAGAAACCATAAGAGAAAACAGAGAACAACCACATTTATCAAAAAATAACTACCCCTGCCTCAGAAATGCTAAACATAGAGTAACCACAGGACCCAGCAACTCTACTCCTAAGTATGTACTCAAGCAAAATGAAAGCATATGTCCCCACAAAAACTTGTACATGAATGTTTACAGCAGCATTATTCATAATAACTAAGAAGTGGTAACAATCCACGTCTCCACCAACTGATGTATGAGTAAACAAAATGTGGCATATCCATGTAATGTAGTATTATTCAACCATAAAAAGGAATGAAGTACTGATATATACTTCAACAAGGATGAACCTTGAAAACATTATGTTAAATGAAAGAAGCCAATCACCAAGACCATATAGTAGTATATGATTACATTTATGTGAAATCTTCAGAATAGGGAAATCTATGGAGAAAGAAATATGGTTGCCAGGGGCTGGAAGGAAACTGCTGGTGGGCATGGAGTTCCATTTTGGGGTGATGAAAATATTATAAAACTTTGATATAATCAGAAGAAAACATCAGACAAACCCAAATAGAGGTATTCTACAAAATAAATTGTCACAATTTGAACCAAAATTACATCCTGTGACAAAACAGAAAGAGCAAGGGTGGAGTATCTCTATGACCTTGGTTGAGTTACTTATGCTCCCTGGGCCTTGGGCCCCTCCCAGTAAAAGAGGAGCTCACAGAGTTGTTATAAATTATAAAAATTAAATATCAGTGAAATCTCTAGCACAAAGTAAACAAATGGGTCAATTTTTACTTGTGTTGTTTTGCTACATCTGCCGGAACATTAAGATAAAATTTAAGGCAAGCCTTTAGTAACCAAATGACTCACTTGTGTTGTGCTACCCACATATCCATGTGGTTATTTAAATTTAAATTTATTAAAATTAAGAATTTAGTTTCTCAGTCCCCATAACCCACATTTCACACACTTAATAGTCACTAGCATCTAGTAACTATAGTATTAGCACAGATCCAGAAAAATACCAAAAGCATGAATTTCTGTAGGTCTAGATTTTTCCCATCCCTTCACTAGAGACCTAAAGATGCTCAAAAGAACTATCACGTGTTAAACTTTATATCCAGTTTTAAACTTCTACATCTAACTTAAGAAACTGCTAGCATCAACTACTGAAAGTTCTGTCATGACAGTAATAAGATGGCGGAAAAAATTAAATCACTGAAAATTTACAAAATATATTTCAAACAAGAAGAAACAAAAATAAATCAAACTGCAAATAAGGTCCTTATCACAGTGAATGGTCTGGGCTATCAAATAAGCACTTTCAAAGTGTAAAACTATGATAATCTATTACTACAGAACAAAAAAGAGAAGGAATTAAGTAAATGAGCAACAGTGATCTCTGCAATCAGCCAAATGTTTGTGACACCAATTTCTCCCCCATAAATTATTTTTTTTAGAAAATAGTTTAAAATACCTATTTCTCAGAGAAATATCATATGACTTCACTCATATGAGGACGATAAGATACAAAACAGATGAACATAAGGGAAGGGAAACAAAAATAATATAAAAACAGGGAGGGGACAAAACATAAGAGACTCTTAAATATGGAGAACAGAGGGTTACTGGAGGCGGTGCGGGAGGGGGGATGGGTTAAATGGGTAAGGGGCATTAAGGAGTCTACTCCCAAAATCATTGTTGCACTACATGCTAACTAACTTGGGTGTAAATTAAAAAATAAATAATTTTTTAAAGGAGAAAAATGAAAATATCTGCTTCTCTGCACCTATTTCCAATTCACACATTATCTGTTGATGTCAACACAGGAGGCTTAAATCTCCAAGAGCAGTGAAACGTTGTGTGATATTTTAACCATTAACTTTCTATGAAATAAAAAAAAATATTTTATAAATATAAACAATCTTCTTGTTTATGATTTTTATTAATAATTGTAAGAAATTAGAAAGCCATTCCTCAATGTGTCTCACTTTTATTATCACATTGGATGCTCTGAACTACATGCAGAATGTTGCAGGCTGGAATAGTTCCAGTAAACAGGAAAAACTGGATCAAGAAGCTTAGTGTAAGTGCTCTTCAGAAATATGGAGAAGCACCTGTCCACTTTCATTTAGGCTAAGGAAGATTCTGAGCCACTGTGTATGATGTCTGTATATCATACGAAATGTTCAGATACAAAATGATAATGAGTCCAAAACTATGATGGAATATTGAATAATAATGCAAATATCCCCCACTACAACTCAAATGCTTTCACATACAAGACACATTACCTCTACAAAGGAGCTAAATGGAGTTCTCAAAAGAAAAGGGTGAGCATTTGGCTTTAAAGTGAGTGCACTTTGCTTGCCTTATTCCATCTGGAATACAGCCAGCAATTATGCCTGCAAGTTGCAAGGCACTTTCCCCTGGGAAGCTTTAAGTGCTTTAAAAACATAGGCTAATCCACCTTTACAATATCCCCAGGCAGCAGAGATAGGCTTGGTACTCTCTAAAACACAAAAGTTGAAGTGATTTTCTGGAAGTTATACCACTCAGGAGTTTTGAGATGGGAATTTGTATGTTCTGGCTCAGCACCCACATACACTGAACCAGAAGATTTAAACAGACCACTAGAAACCATGAGGGTGTTTCAGTGTGAGTCAGTCTCCGAAGAAAGGCTGGCAAATTCCCAGGATGTCAGACCCCTTGGCAGAATTATTGGTGGCCACAGGAAGTGTTGAAAGAATGGCTCTTTGCTTACTCAAAAGCAAGGAAGAGCCACATTAACATCCCAAAGATGTGTTCATACACGAGATATGCATTTGTAATGTGTTTACTCTCCCCAATTTGAAAGAAGTCATCATGTAAATTGCTCATATAAAATTACAAAACAGATAAGTATTTTATACTTGATTTAGTATATCAGGCATTCAGTTTGTATTTCAACTCTAATTCTCAGGTTCTACATAAAAGTATGTGATTAATTAGGTGATTAATTCAGCCTCAGTGTGTCTGGCAAGGAAGCCAGTATGTGACCTTGGTTCTGACTAGTTCAAAGAAACCCCTTTCAGGATTAGAGACTGGACTTCACATATGAGAATGTGCAGTTTACTCCAGAAATACTTCCTTTTCCTGTATTATCTTTTGATGTTATGTACTTGCCTCAGCGCTCATCTAATTAACCACACCATTATAACAGGGTGAGAACTGAACATTGGCAGAGACAAAAACTACACTTTCCTAGCTGTTAAAAACAAAAACAAAAACAAAAAAACAAACAAACAAAAAACCTAGCTTGATAGACCTCCCCAATGTCCACTTACCTCTTAAATTCTGAAACACCAGTCCAAGACTTATATTCACACAAAAACCTGCACACAAATGTTTACAGCAGCTTTATTCATAGTTGCCAACATCTGAAAGCAAGATATCCTTCAGTAGCTAAATGGATAAACTGTGGTACATCAGTACAATGGAATATTACTCAGCAATAAAAAGAAATGAGCTATCAAGACACAAAAATACAGGAAGAAACCTAAAATGCATATTGCCAAGTAAAAGAACCTGATCTGAAGACAGAATATATATATATATATATATATATATATATATATATATATATATATACTATATGATTCTAACTATGTAAGATTCTGGAAAAGGCAAAACTATGGAGACAGTAAAAAGATGAATGGTTGGCAGGAGTTCAGGGGTTAGGGAGAAGGGATGAACAGGTGGAGCACAGAGGATTTTTAAGCCAATGAAACTATTCTGTATGATGCTGTAACGGTGGACACATGTCATCATACATTTGTCAAAACCCATAGAGCAGACAACACAGTGAACCCTAATGTAAACGACAGACTTCAGTTAACACTAATGAATTAATATTGGCCCATCAATTGTAACAAATGTTCTGCACTAAATGCAAGATGTTAAAAACAGGGGAAGCTGGAAGGGCAAATAGAGGGTGTTGTGAGGTGATACAAGAACTAATTTCTGTTTGATTTTTCTATAAACCTGAAATTGCTCCAAAAAAAAAAAAAACAGTTTCTTAATTAAAAAAAAACTGATATACCTTCCCAAACTTCATATGCATCTTAAATCCAGGGATGCATGTAGAGAAGTTATTTTATTGACAACACCTATGGTAAATTTACCTTTTTGGTGAATATGATGAGTTCTAAACAGCACACTTCCAGTTATTTACTCTTTAAAAAGACTTTACACCGTCTTTGATGTTGTTTTACTAAAGATGAGATTTCAAACTTCTGGCCTGGGGACAAAGCTAATGGACAAGTAGGAAGAATAAGCAACAAATCTGTGAACTGCCTACATTTCGCATTGAGTAATCAACCCACTGCATGCACCAGATTCTCTCTTCAGTGACACTGTTTCTCATAGACGTTGTTAGTTTTCATTTCCGTTATTATTAAATTTTAAGCCATATTGTAAGTTCCCTGAGAGCAGAGCCCAGGTCTGGGCTATTTCTTATCTTCTATGCAGAACACACTGTTAAAGAAAGGAAGGAAAGCAGGGAGGGAAGGAGGAAGGGAGGAAAGGAGGGAAGAGGGAGGGAGGAAGGAAGGAAAGAAGAAAGGAAAAAAGAATGGATGGAAGGAAGGAAGGGAAAGGAGGAAGGCCTTACAAGTATTTTCTCACATCAGTCTCAACAGGAAACACAAGATACGCTCAAAATGGGTGCAATACATTCAAACTGAGTTTGATCAAGAGACAACTATTAAAAGCCGAGGAGGAGGATTAGTGCTACTAAGTGGGGAATCCCTACCCCTCTGTGCTGGAAGGGTCAAGGAGTGAGGTGACTCTTGGAATTCGGAGACAGAGATGGAGACAGAGAGGGGACAGAGGGAGGATGGGAGGAGGGGGGGGTGCTATGGAGCCAATAGGAGACTTAGTGGAGAAGAGCTGGAGGACTAAACACCCAGCATCATTCTCCACTGCCCTCAGATTTCCTGAGTTCTCCCCATCAGTCGAATCTGTCTGCAAGCCAAAGGGCCAGGGTGTTCACTGGTGTAATCCATACAAGTCACCCACTCAGAGCATAGAGTAGGCTGGAGAATGGACAGGGATCCAGGGGAGTAAACAGAAGGCATTTGGCATATCTTAGAACACAAATGCACACAAGCACAACACAAGTGCACACAACTTTCACTTCCATCCATTATACTCTTTATTTGGTGGTGGTGGGGGGGGGGGGGGTTGCAAGTGAGCAAGAGGCAAAGAGAGAGAGGGAGGGAGGGAGGGAGGGAGAGAGAGAGAGAGAGAGAGAAGCAGGGCTCACCCAAAGTGGGGCTTGTGTTTTACCTAAAGCAGAGCTCAGTGGGGCTCACCCAATGAGGGGCTCGAGCTTACCTGATGTGGGACTCGAACCCACGAACTGTGAGATCATTACCTGAGCTGGAGTCAGATGCTTAATGACTGAACCAATGAGGCACTCCTACCCATTACAGCCTTTAGATTCACCCTCTGTAGGTGTTTATCCCCATACTTCTAAGTCTCAGATTCACCACTTGCCAAATAGGACTAACTAGAGGAACTGCTTAAGATTTGTAAGGATTAAATGAGACAACATGAAGTGCTTAGTGTCTGTATACCGGAAGCCCTGTTTTTACATGCCCCACTACACACACTTAAGTACAGTTTTTATCACATCATCTTACACTTATTTTGCTCCCATAGCTGTTTAGTGTATGTGTTCTATCTCCCGAGGTACACAGTATAGTCTTTCAAGACAGGCAAGAGCTGGGTCATTTCACTCTTTTGCTGTCTCCCCATGCACCTACCTAATATAGTGCCGTGTAAACAGAGCAACAAGATAAATGTTTACTAAAACAAACAAACCACAAAACCCCTCTAATAAAAGTATAAAGGTTTAGTGAATTTGTTCACCTGCAAAACAGAAGTATCACTAATGAAATCACTAGCTGTTTTCCTCTGGTCTAGAAAAGGCTCACTTGATTCATAAGTTAATATAATTATGCTTCCTCATGCAGAAATCCTCCTGATATAAAATTCAAGTAATTCAGCAGATACACCTTTTCAGCCAGTGCTTCCAATTTTAATATGTACAAACTATAAAGCTCCCACTGGGGATAATAAGGAAAAGAGAAAACTGTGGAGTTGGGAGAAGGGAAAGAAAGGAGAGAGCACAGCAGGAATAAAAATCTCCGGAAAGAGAAAGGAAGAGGGAAAATAAGTGCAGGTCCAACAGCCGCCCACCAGTGGGCAGTGTCTATGAGGTCAGAGGCTCAAAATGCAGGTGCTTAGGAAAGCCCCAGGTAGAGCCAACGACAGAAGTTATACTCCCTTGTACTGGGAATGAATGAAGAAAGTACTGTTTTTAAGTAGACTGAAGAAAATTGCTTAGGCATCTCAGATAACTTGCATCTCTAAGACCACTATCAAAACAAGCAAGTAGGGATCCTGGAGGCCTGTTCATGAGTACAGATCCATAAAATGAAGTTAACAACTATGAGCACTAACAATCAGAAAAGCCCTAAACATCTGGACAGAGAACCAGATGAAGGACCGTGACCTCTAGCTATGACCTTGCAAGAAAGAAAACTTAACCATGGACAAGTCACAGTAATTATGAGGGATGACACATCCAGAAACCCAAATAACTCTTTCAATCAGTGGGAACACAGAAATCTGAGACATAAGGTATTTTAAATGGCAGACCTTTAATAGAAGAAAGTGATTACACAGGTGCTGGGAGACAGAATGAGTAAAGCAGAAACAGAGACATAACCCCAATATTAGTAACTGTTAGAAACAGCTACAACCTTGGGACTGAAGAAATAAAAGGGAAGATGCGGGGCTACCAGAGCGTGGGTGCTCAGAGTAGGAACTGGTAAGAGGACTGTAAGGAGGGTAGGGGGAACAGGACACAGTATAACTGACATTTGGACCTTGGTTGGGGCCATGGCAAAGTTGATACTAAAAATGCCTAAGAGCGGCACCTGAGAGGCTCAATCAGTTGAGTGCCTGACTCTTGGTTTCAGCTCGGGTCATGATCCCAGGGTGGTGAGAGCAAGCCCCATATTGGGCTCTGTGCTGGGCATGGAGGCTGCTTGGGATTCTCTTCCCGTCTGTCTGTCTGTCTGTCTGTCTGTCTCTCTCTCTCTCTCTCTCTCTCTCTTAAAAAAAAAATCCTAAAGAAACTATTAGCTGGCCACAAGAGAAAGGCTGCTGACAGGAGAGGAAAACAGCAAAATCCTCCCCACCCCCCTACATTTCAATCTCCAACCAGTGTCTCCTACTGCCAGAAACCAACAGGAATCCAGCCGGCAAAGGGAAATCTGGGAAGTGGATTTCACAGAGCTTCAGACCCAGCCTTACAAAACAAAGTAGAAAATGGTGGGCTTGACGCTGAAGACACAAATAAATAGCCAGCACAATTTGATATCTATATTTTCCCTATTTGGTTTCAAGTTCCTCAATCTGAGAGCTCTCCAATATGTGTTTTCCAAGAACCTAACTCTGATTTCTGAGTGTTAATGTCATGAAGGTTTTGTGACTAAGAACAAGTTGAAATATTTCACTAGAACTCCATTCCTCTGTCAGGATTATAAATCTATTTCCAATTTATTTGGGCCAGAATTTTCATACAGAAATACTGTTTTAATTGAGAACACCGCCCAAATACAACAATTTCTTCCAACAAAGAAAAATTCTTAATAAATTCTTAGCATGTCCAAAATCTGTTTAAATATCTCTTAATTCTCTGACACAAAGAATGGCTTCTATATTGTAATGAGATTTGGGGCCCCTGAGAGAAGCGTATTTTGTTTTTCAGGTAAGAGAGATGTGAATCTTTGGGGGCTAGAGGGTAGTCGCTCTCCAAGAAAGCACCCAATGATCCCTGCCGCCTACTAGTCACACTCTTGTTGTAGTCCCCTCCCATGCTAAATAGGGCTGACCTGTGTAACTGACAGGATATTGCAGAAATGACCATGTGTGACTTCTGAGGTCATAAAAGACACTACAGATGCCATCTTGCTTTCTCTTCCATTACGCACCCTGGGAGAAGCGGGCTGCCAGAATTTGAAGACATTCTCTGTAGCTCTACACAGATGTTCACGTGGCAATGAACCGAGGCCTTCTGCCATCAGCCATGTGAGCAAGCCATGGTGCAAGCACACCAGGCCAGTCCAGCCTTCAGATGACTGCAGCTCCCAGCAACATCTTGACTATAACCTCCAAGACACCCACAGCCAGAACCACCCAGCTAGGCTGCTCCAAATTCCTGACCAAAAGAAACTCTAATTTACTCTAATTAAACCTTAATTAACAGATGTTTATTGTTGTTTTAAGGCATATATTTACAGATAACTTATTGTACAGCAATAACAAACATCCCCTCAAAAAGCCCTCCTTGGTTATGTTCTCTCATTCCTTAGTCAGATGGACAAGATTCACTTAACATGCCTTGCTCCTGGTCCCCTCATTGGGCCTAAAGGAATCTTCCAGCCTCATTAATGTGGTTTATTTAAAGAGTCCAGCTGCTCCCACCCTCTCTATCTATTCCACTACTCTTTTAACATATCTTGAATTTTCTGTCAACCAAAGCCAACAGAGGAATTAGATGCCCATGAGGTTTTAAGCCCCCTAATACTGGAAGCATTCAAGCAGATGATCAAAGATTACAAAAAAAAAAAAAAAAAAAAAAAAAATTACACCAATTGGAAGGTGGGACTGTATGACCTCCAAGGTCTCTAATAACACAAGTCTCTGTATGTCCCCAACCCCAACCAAACCATGCAGCAATTATCATCAAGTATAGCTAAGTATTGAAAGTAGCCTGGAGTTCACAGAAAAAAGAAAAAAAGAGAGAGAGAATAGCTCATAAACTTAAGATGCTCAACCTAACTAATAATTAAAGTAATGCAGATTTAAAAAAACCAGGAAAGCATTAATTTTCACGGGCCAGCCTGAAAAAATCTGCAAGTGTCAGGAAACACATCAGGGCAAAGAATAGAGACACAGACATGATAGGTGAGAGTGTGGATCAGGGCATATGCTCTTTGAAAGGTAACCTGGCAAAATATATTATACCTTTAACTGTCCATAGCCTATGTGACTCGGCACTCCCAGGTGTGAACAAAACTATCTGGTCACCTCTGTTTGTAAGGATAAAATTCTCTAAGTGGCCTAAATGTTCATCAATTTAAAAAATGGGTAAATAAATTGTAGTGCAGCATTACAATAAAGAGCATGCAACTTATAAACAGAATTAGTTGGATCTACATATGGGCAAATATGAAACTCCCTCAAAAGAAACTGTTAGGGAGAAAAACAAAATATGTCCCAACTGCATAAAAATAACAAGGGGCATATAAACATAGAAAATGTCAGAAAGGAGTTTTAAAAATGCTGTTCACAGATGCCTCTATGGAGGAGTACTAGGGACCTGGGAGGAGAAAAACATGCTACTGTTATTCTCTTTTGTACTGCATGCGTATATTCCTTTTTTTTGTTTTTTTTTTAAGTAAGGGGAAGAGCTTGGGTGGGGTAGGGGGGGAGCGGGGGGTGGAGAGAGAAGAAAAGAATAAAAGGTTTAAGTTATAGTTATTTTCAACTAATTTTATAATGCAGTCCAAAGTAGCCAGAGTCTGCCTTTGGGCTTAAAACACTCAACATGCACATTCAACCGTTAAAAATCATCTCCAGGAGAAAAAGGTCCTTCACACTGTCAAGTGTGCCTCCCACTAATTAGAGAATGAAAGCTCTTTTGCCATCTTAATGCAAACCACTAACTCAAGGACTGGAGGCATCCCCAAGATGAACATCCTCCTGCTGTAAGCTTTGTGACTCATGAACTGTGATAGAATTGCCTTTCTTTGAAAGTTTAGGCAAAGAGTGGCAAGGTTAAAGAAATAAAAAGAAGTCAGCATTCATCTTACTAACCGGTGGGAGTCATCCAGAGCACATAACTGCTGTCAAAAAGCTGGCTGCTCCTGCCTACTGCCTCTACCCATAAATGTCAGATGTGATTTTCTTCTCCATTGACCAAACCCTTTCTGAGACTAAGTGACCACTTCCCAGACCAGTGATCTGCTTAAAAGAAGTCTAGTAAGTAGCTGTTAATTATTCTGTGTGTGTGACATAGAAGGGAAACCAATGTAGGACAACATGCTTCCAAAAAGTACATGCCTTTTCTTTTCTGGCAAATACGTTAAAGATGAGAACTTTATGTCTTAAAATGGGCTTGTATTTGCTAACAGGTGAGGGCACTTTCGTTCATCTAACTACAAATAAATTATAGCTGTTTAAAAACATTCATTTAAGTGATATCAAATGTGTTATAACCTATTTAAAAAGGAGGAAAATACCCAGAATTTTCCTAATAAATTATTTAAGCAATGCTATCATGAGACTCGATAGAAAACCCCCTAAACAACCTAACCAACACCTTCTCCCAGATGTTGAGATTCTTTCTCAACTCACACCTGGCAAATGTCTAGAATTTTAGAACTCCTTTTGAGTTACAGAAAAAAAGGGGAGGAGGTGGGCTGCAGAACCAGTCTAACCAGTTTCTTTTGGAGCTTTTAAATCATTTTAAGGTTGTTAAAAAGGGAATTTTTTTTAATAATTAAAAATGAGATTTATTTATAGACTGATACATACATTGTAAATCAAAGACAGGCCCAAAGTTAGTTTCCACAGTCAAAACACTAATGGCCTGAAAAAACTGAGGAGTTGCTTAAGAAAAGGCCACGTATGCAAAGTAATAATATTTAGAAAACCTTCCAACTATCATAATTTGTACGGACATACATAAACATGTTGAAAAGGACACATGTAATCTCCACAAGTCTATATAATGTAAATTCTGAGACTGGGACCCTCATCCTTTCCTATAAAATGCCTGCCACAGGGCAGGTGCTCACTAAAATCAAAGGAGCTCATTTTGACAAAGACATCTACTTTCTTAGAGGTAAGATGTCTAAAGTTCGTAACTATATACCTTGTTTGTTTGTTTTTTTTGTCTAACCTTTAGCAAAAGTAAAAGCTAAATGAACAGAATGTTTTGAAATAACATGAACATATAGTCTCATTACATTTTTTAATTCAATAAATTACAATAAGCATCAATCCATGCTCGTTGAATGTTTAAGTATAAATTATAAAATAAACTGGACTTTGGTGGCCACTGCAGGAATGTGATGACCTCTGGGCTGTACTGCCCAAATGGGTGTCCAAGAAATGACGTTCCATGGCAAATCACTTGGGTTGCCCCTGGGAAATGATTTGAGAAACATGAAGGTAAAGTTAAACAAGTTTCTTCACTGAAGGATTTCTGAAACTTAAGTATTAAATGTGCAACCACCAAGAAGAGGATATAAGTTTGCCAAGCTTATTTGAGCAGAAAAACACTTTGTAATCTACACATGTGGTTACTGTTGGGTCTTTATCCCCATTACAATTTGTAAATGAACTACATAGAGCTCTTGCCTCAAATTGGATATAAGCTCAACAAGGATTTATAGACTCCCTTCCCAGCACTGAAACCTGAGGCAAGTTACTTAATCATCAGATTCCTTACTTGTAAAATGGAAATAAAGATATGACTTAATGCACACTTCGAAGAAAAGAAACCCAAAATTGATATATATTAAGCAGTCAATAATTGCTGTATTATCATTATGCCTGTCTTAGACTGCTCATGCTGTCACAACAAAAACATAGACTGGGCGACTTAAACAACAGTTCTGGAGGCTGGGAAGTCCAAGACCAAACTCTGGCAAGGTTCAGTTTCCAGTGAGGACTCCCTTCTTGGCTTGCAGATGACCACCACCTTCTCACTGTGTCCTCACATTGGAGGGAGGGAGAGAGGTGGGGAGGGAGAGAGAGAGAGAGAGAGAGAGAGAGAGAGAGAGAGAGAGAGAAAGCTGTCCAGCGTGTCGTCCAATAATAACACTAACCCTATCCGAGCAGAGCCCCCCTTTTTGCCTCATTTAACTTTACTTCCATAAAGGCCCTATCTCCAAATATAGTCACATTGAGGATTAAGGCTTCAGCACAGGAGTTTGGGGGGACCATAATTCAGTCCATAGCAAGTCCATTCCCATTTGAGTTCCAGTCTTCTCACTTCTTAGTATCAACTCTATTGCTGAAAGAATAAAAATCTCAGGCTGTTGAGATGTGAACACATTGTCCCTTTACTGGCACCAGAGATCCATGGAGCATAATATTGTTGGTTTGGTTCTGGGTCAAATAAATTAAGCCACTTTACCTTGAGAAGATGGGAAAGAAAAGGGATATGATTTCCTGGTTTCCTGACTCAGGCATCAGAATACCAGGCTGTATCATCATAAAGGGGTCAGACAAAAAAAAAAAAAGAGCATAGGTGTGGGAAATATGGGCTCCACATATATCTCACAACTCTTCTCATCACACGGTGGAAAACCACTTTCAGAAACAAGATTTGGCTACTGTTGGATCAGCCAAATCTATAACTTTATGAATTAAGAAATTTCCATTTGGCGCACATCAAAACAAGTAATCATAATCCTATGTGATGAGAATGTAAAAGATTAAAAGCAACTAAAGTTTATAAAGTCAAAGAACAGACTAAAATAAAGTTTGTCTTAAACCCGACAAAAATTAACACTTATGTTAATATTTGATAGAATACAAAGAGTGGAAGCATATTTAAAATCAACAACAACTGCATGTACTAGTGAATAAAGAGGAAATGCAAAGGAGCTGACCAAGGAACTTCTGGAGACTTCGTGCTCACCCCATTCAGAATGCCCTCTCTCTGTTCCTCATCTCTCCTCCAAGCAAAGGATGGTTCACCTTCCAAGCTGCACACATATACCACCTCCCCTCCTACACTGGCCCATCTCCCAGGTTCCTCCTCAAACACCTTTTTATACTGTGATTGAAGCCCTCATTTTACCTACTGTAATTACCTCCCCCTGAGAGACAAAATTTTCTGGAATGCACAGGCTAAATAGTCTTTTTCATCTTTGTATCTCCAGTAACTAGCCCAAGTCCTGACACAGAGTGGGTATTCAGAAAATGCGCTCTAAATAAATAAAATGCTTATCATTCATGAAGTAATAGTAGGAAACAAACACAGGTTTCAAAACAGCTTAGTCAAAGAAATATAATGTAAAGAAACTTTTCCTACAATAAGGAACATTACATATTTAGCACAAGGGTAAAATTTTATCTTAAATGACAAAAAATGCTTCAATCTTTCAGAAAAGTGACATGGCAATACCTATTAAAATCTCAACAATCTATTCATTCCAGAGAGTCAGCTAGGATTATTTTCCAAAGGAAACAGCCAAAAGAAAAAAAATAAATAAACTACTAAAGTGTCACAGAAACTTTCATTATTTAAAATATCAAAATATAAGAAAGTCCTTAAATAGGAGGAGAATGAGCAAAGTATCATGCATTAACTCAGTGAAATATTATACAACCAAAGAACTGATACTTTAAGACTAGAAATTTGGTGCACTATTTTTTTTTTCACTTTTTAAGGTTACATTTGGAACACTTCATCATTAATTTATTTAAATGGTGCAACGTACATATGTCACTTCTGGCATATTGCAAACATGGACATTTTAAAAATAAAACTATTACATTATTTCTTTAAACAGTTCTACTGCAGTGCAATTCACATTCATACAATTTACCCATTTAAAGTATATGGTTCAGTGGTTTTTAGTATATTCACAAAGTTGTGCAAACATCAACACAATCAATTTTGAGCATTTTCATTACCACAAAAAGAAAGCTCACATTTCATGGTTGTCAGTCCCCAATCCTCTCATGGCCCTCCCACCCAGCCCTTCGCAACCATTAATCTACTTCTTGTCTCCATAGAGTTGCCTATTTCGGACATGCTTTTGAGCGGAATCATACAATATGTACTCCCCTGTGACTAGCGTATGTAATTAGCATAGTGTTATCAAGGTTTATTCACGTCATTTCATCTATCAGTATTTCATTTCTTTTTATTAACTAATAATATACTACATTTTACTTATCAATTCACCAGTTGATGGACATGTGAACTGTTCTCACTTTGGGGCTATTATGAATAATGCTGCTCTGAACATTTATAAAGAAGCTTTTGTGTGGACATGTTCTTATTTCTCTTGGGTATATACTTAGGGGTAGAATTACTGGATCAAATCACAACTCTATGTTTAACTATTTGAGGAACTACAGACTATTTTCCAAAGCAGCTGCACCATACAAATCCTCACCAAAACTTGTCATTGTCTTTTTTATTCTAGTCATCTGAGTAGGTATGAGGTAGTACTTACTGTGGTTTTGACTTGCAATTCTCTGATAGCTAATGATGCTGAGCATCTTTTCATATGTTTATTGGTCATCTGCATATCTTCTTTGGAGAAATGTCTACTCAGATCCTTTGTCAATTTTTAATTGGATTGTCTTTTTATTATTGAGATGTAGTACTTCTTCATACAATCTGGATACTAGTCCCTTATAAGATATACAATGCATAAAAATGTTCACCCATTCTGTGGGCCGTCTTTTCAATTTCTTAACATCATTCTTTTAAATGTGTCCAGAGAAGCCTAAATACCATGGAGATTTCATTCTTACCATAATCCATATAAAACATACATGAACAAGTACTAAGAAAATTTATACCACTCCTTTTTCCCCTTGAAATTGTATTTCATTCCTCTTTTCCCTCAGAACTTCATCCTAATATATTTATGCTTGGAAGTCTTTTACTGATTTATGAATACTCTACACACTTCTCTACAACAAAGTTTCATACATATTTCAGAATTTCTAAATGCCTTTGACTTCCTGTGAAAACATAACTCTAAGCTTTAATATTTTTCTTATGGATTCAGTTAATATAATTCTTTTTCTATTTTTTAATTTTTCTATTTTTATTATAAACTATGATAATTATTAATATGGATACAATACATATGATGTTTACTGTGACAAACAGTTGTTAATCAGAAGGAATACATTTATTTGGCAATGCATTGCTTAATAGGATGGATGGGGTAAGGGATGGTTAAGAGGCCTTAAGATTCGTCTGACTCAAAACTATGAAATGGTCCATCCTTCATTTGATGATCAGGGCTTTGGAAATCTGGGGCCAATATGCCACAGCGAGGTTACAGATGGAGGAGAATGGGGTTTTTCTGTAAAACAGGAAAAGTCTATGGTAGAAGGGAACATGGGAAAGGAGAGTCTGCATGATGCCCAGATGTAGGTGTGTTTTCAGGGAGATGAATTTTCAGAAAGAATACCTCAAAAGTTAAGGACCTGAAAAGAGATTCTCTTAAAACTATCTAGACTACCTATCTCTTGGAAAGTCTCTTTGCACTCGCCCAAGTGTACATGTTCCCCAATTGGAAGATAGCTGCATTAGAGGGTCTTATACTCCCTGAAATGATTATGTATAATGAATACTTGTTTTAGGACACAAAGTCTCTCTTTAAAAATTTTTTTTAAGGTTTATTTATTTTTGACAGAGAGAGAGAGAGAGAGACAGAGCATGAGTGGGGGAGGGGCAGAGAGAGAGGGAGACAGAATCCGAAGCAGGCTCCAGGCTCCGAGCTGTCAGCACAGAGCTCCACACGGGACTCGAACTCACAGACCACGAGATCATGACCTGAGCCGAAGTCAGACGCTCAACCAACTGGGCCACCCAGGCGCCCCTAAAGTCTTTTTGATAACACCTCTATCTAAACAAGACAGAAGTGTTATCTCGGGTGGAGAAAGCAACTTACTTTCTCCAATATCTCATAATAAAATAGGATGGGTCAAAGCAGTAGTCGAGACATTTCAAATAACAAAGAAGGTTTGTGTTCAGCAGTTGATAAGAAGAGATCTAACTGTGTATTAAATTTATGTCATTTTCTTTTACCCTAAAAGTTTGATGGCTTCAAGTCACTTGCTACACTAGATAACAATATACAAATAAACCTAAAATAGCTACTTTTAAAATCATACTTAAATTTGACAAGAGCTTATGCCTGGGTTAATACTGCTTATACTCGTCTAAATGTCACTTTGACAAACTACATGTTTGCCTTGATGACATCTCCCCCTAGGCATATTATGGTGCTTCCATTAACTCCAGTGTTATCTTTGTAGGAGGAGAATATGCCTAATTGTTTTCAGAATATTCATAATTTACAAGGCTTCTCTCTTTGGTCTTGATTCAGAATCGCTCATAACATAGAGGGGAAAGATCCCTGCACAGATGCTATCCAGTGTGTGTGTGTGTGTGTGTGTGTGTGTGTGTGTGTGTGTGTGTGTGTTTAATTATTATTAATTTCAAAGAACAAAGTGTTCTCTTTGAAGCAAATGTTTAATAGTTATGATCCAAATTTTAGATGAAAATGTTACCTTATGAAGTATACAATAAAATAGATGTTACAACAACCTTGGGCAACATAGAAAAACTTTGCAAATATGCAATCATGGAAGACTATAAACTCAACAATTCCATTCAACAGCATTTATTAAAAACTTACCTTGAATAAGACTCTGTGATAGACATATGGAGGAAAAACACATTTCAGCCCTTGATTCTAACACCAAACTGGCATCACAAAATACACAAAGAATCTGAGAGCTACCAAGGGACTTGTGACCCAAATATTTATCCCCAAACTCAGGTCGTCAGAATTCAAAAATATTCTCTGGGGAACCAATGACTTATACAATCAGTTCTATAGTCAAATATTCCTTCCTATCTGCTCTTCCTGCCAGTGGCATGAAAATTCAAACAAATCAGGGGCGCCTGGGTGGCGCAGTTGGTTAAGCGTCCGACTTCAGCCAGATCACGATCTCGCACTCCGTGAGTTCGAGCCCCGCGTTGGGCTCTGGGCTGATGGCTCAGAGCCTGGAGTCTGTTTCGGATTCTGTGTCTCCCTCTCTCTCTGCCCCTCCCCCGTTCATGCTCTGTCTCTCTCTGTCCCAAAAATAAATAAACGTTGAAAAAAAAAAAAAAAGAAAATTCAAACAAATCAGCTACAAATCTTGCAAAACAGACAATATTTTATGAGAATAATGAAAGTGATTTTTGGAAAACTGCTTTTCACATACAAGACCACAGAAAATGAGGATCTCAGGATCCTCTTTATAATTAACAATTAAAGATGTAAACAATCTATAATTTTATTTATGCTTTCAAAGAGAATGAAATGCTTTACAAATTTTTTAAGTCTCTTGGAAAAATAAATACAAAGGATCTTCTTTATAATCATGCTTAAACAAGGGGCAATGTATGTCTTATAAAATTTCAGAATATCAAAAAAAAAACACTATTTTTTTCTAAAAAGTAGCACATAGTTGCAAATAAAACCCAGGAACAAACTTTATTTTCATGATTATTAGTTTGTTTTCTATAAGACCAAATTCCAATTAAACCCTCAATACCTATGAGACATGAATCCATCTTAAAAGGATTCACCTTTAGTGAACTTTTTCTAGTGCCAATTACCCTTGAGCCAGCCTCCTATATCTTTCTAGTTCCAATTAGTGAAGAACATTCTAGCCAGCTAAGCCAACTGGAATTATTTGTGTTCGAAGGGGCTTTCTGCTGTGGAACGTACCGCCATCTTTCTCCAACTAAGTCCCAGGAGCCTTTCCTGGCACCACGTATACACTGTGTGCTCCCCTGCAGCCTTTGTGCCTCATAGCCCACCCAAGCCAACTGCTGAGAAAGACACACAATCTCCCCAGTTTGTGGGCCTTAATGGGTTTTTTTTAATGTTTATTTACTTATTTTTGAGAGAGAGAAAGAGTGCATGCATACACAAGCGGGGGAGGGGCAGAGAAGGAGGGAGACACAAAATCCAAAGCAGGCTCCAGGCTCTAAGCTGTCAGCACACAGCCTGACGCAGGGCTGGAACTCACAAACCGAGAGATCATGACCTGAGCTGAAGTTGTATGCTTAATCGACTGGGCCACCCAGGTGCTCAATGGGTTTTACTGTTAATCACTCTCTAACAGACAAATATGTAAGTGTCCAAAAACTCTCAAAATAATGGCCCCTGGTCTAAGTATCTGAAATTCTTCTTGGAAAGCTAAAACATAATCCACTTTTATTCACTCAACAAACTTGAACTTTAACTCATTAAAACATTCCCACTACCACTACCAGCACTCCCCATATCCTATCACATGACAGCATTTGGCAAATCCCTTCCTCCATTAGGGTCTGTCTTCCCAGACTGAAAATGCAAGGGAACCGCAACAGTGGCTCTCAGGCGAGCAGTCTGCCTTTCGCAAGGGTTCTGGACAGACAATTACCAAGTCAGCTAGAGCGTTTCACCGCGCATTCTGTCATTCACGAAACATGACAACTTGTATGACGTACATCACCCAGCGAATTCAGAGACATTAAATGAGTGGTTTGAAGAAATCAGCCGAAGCCAGAATGCAAGAATGCTGGATTCCATGATGCTCCATAAGGACAGGGGTTTTCAGCTCTATCAGATCAGTGTCACCCTTTGACAGCAAACATTTGAAATCCAGAGATAGTGATTACACACATAGACAGAAAATTGTAATATAAAGGGGAGTAATTTTCACTGTCATTCAAGTGTGTAAACTATATGTATGCACATGTATATATACTTTAATATGTAAACAAACATAACTACAATAGATAATTTAATGAAGTAGTAGGATGCCTGCAACCATTTTTAATGATTAAATTTGATTTTAAAAGACATTCATCTGTGGGAATGCAAGCTGGTGCAGCCACTCTGGAAAACAGTATGGAGGTTCCTCAAAAAACTAAAAACAGAACTACCCTACAACCCAGCAATTGCACTACTAGGCATTTATCCATGGGATACAGGTGTGCTGTTTTGAAGGGACACATGCACCCCCATGTTTATAGCAGCACTATCAACAATAGCCAAAGTATGGAAAGAGCCCAAATGTCCATCGATGGATGAATGGATAAAGAAGATGTGGTATACATATACAATGGAGTATTACTCAGCAATAAAGAAGAATGAAATCTTGTCATTTGCAACTACGTGGATGGAACTGGAGGGTATTATACTAAGTGAAATTAGTCAGAGAAAGACAAAAATCATATGACTTCACACATATGAGGACTTTAAGAGACAAAACAGATGAACATAAGGGAAGGGAAACAAAAATCATAAAAACAGGGAGGGGGACAAAACAGAAGAGACTCAAATATGGAGAACAAACTGAGGGTTACGGGAGGGGTTGTGGGAGGGGGGGATGGGCTAAATGGGTAAGGGGCACTAAGGAATCTACTCCTGAAATTATTGTTGCACTATATGCTAACTAATTTGGATGTAAATTTTAAAAAATAAAAAATAAAACAAGTTAAAATTAAAAAAAAAGACATTCATCTGAATATTTTCAATATTCTGTAAAGGACATTTTAAAATAAGGGCTGAATATGTATGTGTGTACGTGTATGTATATCCATATTATCACACTAACCCACAAATGTGTACTGGTACAATTTAAATACCAGAAACAGCACTGCTACTGGTGATGGGATTTGTCAAAATGGTGGACCTGTCCATGGGATAGCACCAAAAAATCAAGCACAACTTCTGACATACTTAGCAATTACATTCCCGAAATTTTCAGAATATATTAAAACTGGGCCCCCAAAAAGGTTTTGTTTCATATGTTGCACAGGGTTAGGTTTTTCATCAACTGAATCTCCAATAGGGACATTCTAAAATTATGCAGAATGCATAGAATAAGCTTTCACTGGATGGCTGTTTTTTGTATACTCTCCAGAATCCTCTGATCCTCCACCCATGAAACACCAGTAGCACATTCCATTATTTTGGACAACCAAAGTTAGTTTCCACCAGTTTCCAAAACACTCCCTGAGGAGGGGCAGTACCACTCTCACTAAGACCCACTGAATAAGACTTTCCCAAAACCACTGACTGGGGCCTAACAGGGAATCAGACACAGTGCTAGGCAGTAGGGAGAAATATACGGCTTAGAGCACAGTGGGGAAAGTGGCATTAAACAACTATCCAAGTAATTCTATCAACACAAAATACTGTGAGTGCTATAAAAGAAAATTATAAACTGATAATTTAGGTGGTGGGGTAGCATCAGACTTTAGTAGTTTGTGGATCAGTAAAATGGTTTCTTTAATTAGCTTGGAGACATAAATAGGTTTGTCAGTGTTTTAATTTTGCAATGAAAGTTTTTTTTAATGATAACTACCATTTACAATCACCATGGTAACAAGAAAGAAAGAAATTATTTTTGAATTTATAAAAACATAAAACAAAAGCGGTGGAAAATCTCACTTTACTACATTATGATTTTTCTCTTTTGCTGAAGTTTGATAAAAACTTATCAAAGATTGGCATTTTTGTTACCATAATATAAGATCATTACGACTCAAGTGTGGTCTGTGGACCAGCAGCATCAGAATCACCTGAGAATTTTTGAAAAATGCAAAGTCACAGGCCCCACTTCATTCCTATGCATCAAAATCCCACTTTAATAAGATCCCCAGGTGATTCTCATCCACATTGAAGTTTGAGAAACACTGTACCAGAATAGATTATACTGACCTTCCTAATGGCTGAAATTCAGCCATAACCATCTACATTTCAGACTCAGTAATGGTCTTTAACACTCAATAACCATTTTCTCAAAGAAGCTAATTGACGGGTCCTGGAAAAATGAGGACACAAGATGAAGCATCAAGCATATGAGCCAGCATCCTAAACATCAATCACCTTTCACCCTTTAAACCTCATGACCTTGAAAAGTCATGGGGGATGAGGAGCACAGAAAGACAGTGAAGTATCAATCACAAACAACATTCCCTGCTTTGCAGTAGCCTTGAGCAGCATAAAACTGAGTTCCACAGCTTCTAGGTGAGAGAATGCATCCAGGGACTGTGCTAAATGCTGAGTCTTGTTCTGAGTGCTAAGTACTGCCATAAGACAGAGCAATTTTTATCACTAGCAGTCAGTAAGTCAGCCCACTGTTTAGAGGACTTGACACATGCTGCTTTGAACTCATGTTTTACGATATTTCATTCCACAATAGTTTTTCTAACAAAGGAAATCTCTCTAGATACATGTTAATTATGGGCAAAGACATGAGGTACAGATTCATGCCTGTTTTCTAAGCCACTGTGATGGGGAAATAACTGCCAGTACAATGCAATGCCCCTCTGAGACATAAGAAAAGTTCCAGTATAGATCCATGGTGACATATGACATATGGCCACATATGGCTACTGACCACATGAATGTGGTTACTCCAAACAGATAAGCTGTAAGTATAAAATATACAAATAGATTTTGCAAACTTAGTACAAAAAAATTATAAAATATATCAATAATTTTATACTGATTACATGCCCAAATTATAATATTTTGATATGTTGGGCTAAATCATACATACTAAAATTAAAATAACCGATTTCTTTTACTTCTGTAATATGACTACTACAAAACTTTTAATTGTATGTGACTTGCATTAGTTCTGTTGGACAGTGCTAGTCTAGAAGCTCATTAGAATGATACATGCATCAACCATAACTTAAAAAAAATTATGTAGACAGTTATATCCTAAATCTTAGAGGATACCTGAAGAAAACATGTACTTAGGCAGCAACCAAATACAAAGGCGCCAGAAGAGGTGTTCAGATTTTTTTTAACAAATGCTGATAAACGGACTCCTTTCTGAAATGTCTGCATGGGGGGGAGGGAGTATGAATTTGTATCCAAAAAGAGAAATATCAAGTGTTTAATAAAAATAGACAAAGGAGAGGAGTTGTAGAAATTGAAGTGCACTGAAGTGCAATCGTAGTGATGATGACTTCTCTCAGAGACTAGGAATGCAGAGGAGTGGAAAAGATAAACAAATTCCACTGACAATAGCCAATAATTTCCTGGCCTAAGCCAGTCAGATAACTAAGCCTTCCCAACGCTCTATAAAATGGGGAAGGTGAAACCACAGTCTTAGCACTTGAGTCAGATCAAGAAAGGTGCTACACTTGGAAAACAGCCAGAGGCGGACCATATTGATTTGGAGGGAGGGAAGTATAAATTAAAATGAACTCAGAGCTCAACTCACAGCTCATCTTCCAGGGTACAGAGAAAAACAGAAAAACTTTCATGGAATTAAACAATAGATTCAAAAATCATTTCCTTTAATACGAAGACCTCCACACACACAGCGGTGTTAAAACAATATCCCCAACACTGGAAAATGGTGCTGGGTCAGTTTGGGAAGGAGACTACGAATATGAAGCAAGCAAAGTAGCCAAAGCCATCTCCAATCTGGGCAGATTCCTCTCATTCCTGGCCCCTGGAACAATCCCATCACTTAGGAAATCTGGATCTCTGCCAACACTCTGCTTCTGCAGGCTGCTGGGGGATGGGTGAGGAGGGTGGAAATGTCTGGGCAGCTGGCTTTTATCACAAAGCCTTCTCTCTTCGAAAGGCTTATAATGAATTTCCTAGACATGATATAACACAGTATTTTAAGTGATTAACAGTACAAAAAGATCACATTTTAAAAAAATAAATATCTAAGGTGTAAGGGGCCAATAACTACATGAATGAAATCTGATAAAATACGAAAACATTATATGCTAGTGATTTTTAAATGCCTTTCATTAGCCTTAATCTTAACAAATCTATATAGAAGAAAAAGAAAATAACATGTTGAGCACTTAACAGAGGCACCAGGCACTTCCCTACCTTAACTCACTTAAAAATAACTAACTTCTAATAGGGAATTCACCTTGAGCCACTCACTGTTCTAAGGAGTTTACGTGTATTAAAACTCATGTGATTCTAACAACCCTACAAGGCAGGTATTAGTATTATCCCCCTGTTCCAGATGCACGGGAGGTTAGGTATCACACAGTCCAGAAGTGCTGGAGCCTGGACATGACTGCGGATTTATGACACCTGGCTGCTCGGCTGGAGCACCCCAACTTCTCGCCCAATCTATGAAGCTGCCTCACAGCCTCTACTCTCAGATAACGATACTCAGACACTGGGATCCAGAGACTTATTGTTCATCATGACACAGCTACTAAGTGGCAGAACACGGATTCAAATCCATATCCAATGCTAACTTCTTCCCATCAACAGCTTCCTGTTTTCACCAAAGCCTTGCCGGGGTTTATAATGCTGTCCAAAATATCGTACTGTCTTCTTATTCTCTAGAGGATTGTTGCTAGCCACTTCTCCTTTCTTCCCTCTTAGCCAAGCTGTCAATATTCGTACCATAGTTTGAGCTGGTGACTCTTGAGGCATCTGAAGAATACAAAATAGGATTTATGCTCTTCACAGCTATGTAAATTCAAGCATTCAGGTCTGTAAGTCTGTCACGGAATATATGG
The DNA here is from genome assembly GCF_014898765.1 of Herpailurus yagouaroundi. Lineage (NCBI taxonomy): Eukaryota > Metazoa > Chordata > Mammalia > Carnivora > Felidae > Herpailurus > Herpailurus yagouaroundi. Next base: position 66,705,765 of record NW_024412391.1, read on the forward strand.
AAAGTAAAAAGCATTTGTCTGAATGGACAAATTAGTGGGTACCTTGTATTATTTGTCAGTAATGTTAAAATACTGAGGCAATAACTATCATTTTGAAATCCATATTTCTAGGGTATTTAGGCCACAGCCTCCCCTAGTCTGATCCTGAACGCAATGCCCTTAAATCCTGACTTCGCCAGGTGAAGCAGAATAATGAGGTGAAGGTAGGAGGGCAGTAAACCTGGTCTCCAGACCCAGCTCCACTGTGAGAACAGAAAATTGTGGCCTGGGGCACAGTGCTCACCTTCTTGGAACACAATTTCCTCCTCTACAAAACAGGGATGAAACTACTTATCCACTGCTTCACAGGGTTGTTGCAAGAATTTTCTGAAATAACATATGAAATTGTTTTGTGAACTCTGAAGCCCTATAAAATCTACTATGATTATGCAGTGCCACTCTTGCCTGCAGGAGCCAGCATGCACAGGGGCTTCAGGACTTCTGATGACGGCAAAGAGGGAGACAGAGGTCCGTCCCTCTAACACCACATACTCAGTAACTCAACCCTCTAGGTGAAATCATCACTGGATTTCAAGGTGCAGGAGTTGTGTTTTTAAACAAGATAAAAGCTAATAAGCACTGATTTAAATAAAAAGCTTGAAAACTCCAGGAAGACATAATCACCACCGTAACTGCCATCCTAATCAAGTCTCCAAGGGACAGCTGAGAATGCTCTGGGGGAACTTTCATTGCTAGACCTTCTGATCAAGTGCAAGATACTGGAAATTTTACCTTCAAATCATTTTAAAAAGAATTGACATGCACAATGCTTAGCTGTTTTACTATTTTTTAAGAATCTGGTGTGGGGGGGGGAAGACTCAAGAAAACAAACCTAACACCTTAAAATCTAATGTTCAGAACATTTCAGATTTTCCTTTTCAGATTTTTTTTCCCTCCTTTTTTCACACTATCAACATGCCAGTATCTGGGTCTGCAATCAACTCTGCCAAAAAGATACATTTATGGAGAACAGCTCTTTAAAGAGAGGAGCAAAATAACTAAAGATCTTCGAATTCAACTACAGTAACAGCTGCCCCTCTTTTAAAATAAAAGATGTCTAATTATTAGTATTCATGCGGTCAGACTATACCCTCAGAAGGCACAGATCCACTCTTTCAGTCCACAACAGAAATCCTTTTAAGCCATTCGACATCCTGCACTGTGCAGTTTTAGACCTGCACATATGTCTCAGTTTGGGGGGGGCAGGGGATTCATATGATTACAAACTCTAGAAAAAAAATTAAGAAGACAAAGAATGATGGCAAAATTAAAAAATGAATAAAAGAAACAGAATTTAAAATATATATGTGTGTGTGTGTGTGTATTACAAGGAAGCCAGTAAGCTGACAAATGGCACGCTACTACATTAATAATGGTAAGTATGAATATTCATTACACAATAGTCATAAATAGAATGAAGGAAAACCAGAGTGCAGACGGGGCAAAAACTCAGAAAGCTTTTTAAAGAGAAGGAAAGACAAAGAATGAAGGAAGCAAAGAAAACACACACAACCTCGGAGAACACTATTTAAGTAAGGGGCTCTGGGTAGAAACTTTGATCTAAGATAAGATAGGACAGTAAAGAAGGAATTTCCTTAAACAAAGGTAAATAAATAAACAGTATAAACTACCCAGAATGACAGGAAGTGCTTTCAGTAAAAACAGTCAGGGTAGTCTTTGCTTAGGATGTTAAGGATTAGAATAATACCTCTCCCAAACCACTGATAAAGTTGCTGAAAGTGCCCTACCCCACCATACCTTCACTCCCCGCTTAGAGAAGGGACAGCCCCAGGTGAAAACCCAATGCGCTAACGTGCAATCTCCAATGCTTGATTGTTATATATCTTGAGAACGAGGAGGAAACAATCAAAGCCACAAAGAGAATTAACCCCTAAACGTGTGCTCATGGACCACAGCTTGATTTTCCCCTCCCATTACAAGCTAGAGACTTCTTGAAAAGGCCACCACAGTGAGTCTGTTTTTTCTAGAAGATAGTTTCAAGATAAGTACAGAAAATCCTTAAAGTACTAAATGAGTAAAAACACTGCCACAAAAATGAACAGTCACTCTATGTTCTTTAAAAACACGCTGATTATTCTAAACTGTTTCCAAAAAAACAATAGGGGCAAAAAAGGCACAGGTACGAAATTACTGACACCACACAACATCTGGCCTGTAGTTTTTAATTAGACAAGAAAGAATCCTGAAGGCAAATGCCACAGGATTGATAGAAGTGGAGTGAGCACCTACTCTAAGTAGGAAAATCAATTTATTTGCAGTACTCTCATTTTGTTTCTCAATTAGTCCTGAGGCCAAGGGCTACCCTAACACACTCTTAGCATTAATTTGCAACTTAAAAGTTACAGGATTCAGCAATAAATGTAATGCAATCATCATTTAAATGCAAGGAACTTTCAAGGCTCCTTTTAAAAGGCCACAGTCCAGGGGTCACCCCCCACCAACTTTAGCTGGGGGCCAGGGGGCTGTCCAGGTTCCCCCAAGTTTCATTACTTCACTAGCCCTGTGACCCTCATCGGTTGCTTCACTGCTCAAGATCTCAGTTTCCCCATCGGTAAAAGGAGAAATAATAATGCCAACATTGGGAAGATTAAATAATGTGTTATTTTATTTTATTTTATTTTATTTTATTTTATTTTATTTTATTTTATTTTATTT
>NW_024412391.1:66708489-66712727 GCF_014898765.1 Herpailurus yagouaroundi
TTTATTTTATTTTATTTTATTTTATTTTATTTTATTTTATTTTATTTATATTTAAGGGTTTTTTTAATGTGTTTAAGAGGATTTTTTATTATTCATTTAAATCCAAGTTAGTTAACATATAGTGTAATAATGATTTCAGGAACAGAATTTAGTGATTCATCACTTACATAAAACAAACAGCCAGTGCTCATCCCAACAAGTGTCCTCCTTAATGCCCATCGCCATTTAGCCCATCCCCCCACCCAACACCCCACTAGCAACCCTCAGTTTGCTCTCTGTATTTAAGAGTCTCTTATGGTTTGTCTCCCTCTCTGTTTTTATCTTATTTTTGCTTCCCTTCCCTTATGTTCATCTGTTGTACTTCTTAAATTCCACATGGATGAAATTATATATTTGTCTTTCTCTGCCTTATTTTCCTTAGCATAATACACTCTAGTTCCATCCATGTTGTTGCAAATGGCAAGACTTCATTCTTCTTGATCACTGAGTAAGACTCCATTGTAGATATATACCACATCTTCATCCATTCATCAGTCAATGGACATTGGGCTGTCTCTATACTTTGGCTATTGTCAACAGTGCTGTTATAAACATTGGGGTGCACGTGCCCCTTTGAATCAGCATTTTTGTATCCTCTGGATAAATACCTAATAGTGCAATTGCTACGTTGTAGGTAGTTCTTAATTTTTTGAAGAACCTCAAAACACTCTGCTGTTTTCCAGAGTGGCTACACCAGTTTGTGTTTTATATTTAAGGGTTTTTTTTTTTTTAATGTCACTATTAATAAACGATTGTTGAATTTCTACAGCATTGTGAAAAATAAAGAAGAAAGAAATCCTATATCTGAATTATGGAAATAAACTTAACCAAAAACTATTGTCCATTTATTCTTTCAGGCAACACTTACTCAGCACATACCAGGTCCAAAGCACTATGTTGAACAAATGAGATACAGAGGGAGGTAGAAATGCACCTCTGCCCCCCCAGAACCACATGCTCCCATAGGGGAAAAAAAGAGGTGACTGCAAGGATGCAAATATCTGCTCAGACAACACGTCCCAAGATCTTGATAATACATGCCAATGAGGGGAGAACATCCTAATGAGAAAATACCCCAATTCATCAACTCATGGACAGCGAATACAGAATAGGGACAAAAGGGCTAGCCTTGCCAAGACCATGATTAGGTTCCAGTGAAAATGTTGGTAACCAACAAAGAGAACCACGGAGACATCAGAGCCTACAGAGAAGGCACTGACCTAGAAATGGGAAAGCATGGGAAGATATTCCTCCCTCTGTACATAGGGTAATCACAGATCTTTCTGGAAATTCCTGTCACCAAATGCACACTGTAGATGTGACATGTGTGAGTGCTGTCTGCTACTAAAGCATTGGTTAATAATGTTCACAAATGCAGAGCTTCGATCTTCCAGGATATAAAATCCTATCCACCAAAGCCCATCTGGTTGACAAACGCCACCAGTAGAGATTACTTTCTGCCAGATCCAGTCAGCACATGGTCATGGCAAGGCCACTATGGTAGAGGAGGAAGGGAATAGTGGCAGAAGGAAGCTAAGTTTGGATTTCAAAGCCTCAGTTTCTCCCATCTTTAAAATGAGGAGGTTCCCAAAATTAGATCACTAGTGTCCCACAATAAAGCTAGGCAGGCACCATGTGACCCTCAACTTGAGGGAAAAAGAAGGATGACAGAAATATCACCACGTGTGATGGAAGTCATGAGTGGCACAATCAAGTTGTATGAAGGAGAGTACCTGCTATGTGCCAAGACCTGTTAAAGAATTTATAGGCATTATTTGATTAAACTTCACAATAACCCCACCAGGTAGAGATTATGATCCTTGTACAGTGAAGGAAAAGGAGGCGCCTAGATTGTCTGTAGGGGGAAGGGCACAACCCAGCTGGAAGATGGCGGAGCAAGAGCCCAAAGCTCCTTTTCCTGTGATTCCTACTCACCACTCTCAGGGGGAGTGCAGGGTGGAAAGGCGTGGGTTCACAGCCTGGTAGAAGACACAGAGCACAACCACAGACAGCCAGCACCAATCAGGTAATCACTCAAAAATAAATGAACTCTTGAAGAAAAACACCCGGTCCACCAAACACTGAATCAGTGTTTGTGTGTTCCTGTGACTCATCTCCAAACAGGTGATCCTCACTGATCCTCAAAATAGTGGTAGATGTCCCACTACAAGTTCATAAACATTTTTCAGGTTTCTGACTAGATAAGAATACCATGCACTAATTGCACCATCTTGCAGGACACACCTGTGGGTGTCACCACAGAAATATTTAATATACAGACTTTTAAGAGAAAAGGCACGTCAAAAAGATACTAAAGAGGCATACAGTATCTCTTTTTTAAAAACATATAAATTTAAACATTCCTCAAAACAACCTTCAAGCAATTAAACCTAATCATCAGTTCTCTCTGACACAGATTGCTTTAAAAACTCAGCAACAAAACTTACTCTACCCTTTGGTTATTAAATGTCTAGAGAAGTTGAAAAAAATCAATATTTTACGTTCATTAAAATTTTTTATGTTGAAAAACACTCATCTGAGACCTAAAGAAAAGTAACAGCTTTCATTTAGAAACTTACAAGCATCAGGAGAAAAGAACTAATAGAAGAAAGGAAGAGATTAAAAAATCGTTTGCAGATGACATGATTACATACCTAGAAAACCCAAAGGAAACCCCTGAAAAATACTGGAACCAACAGAGCTTAGTAAAATAGCAAAACAGAAAAGAAATATATAAAATTCTACAGGAACAAGAACAATAAAAATTGATTCTCATTCTTAATTAGCAATTTATTTTTAAGAGAGGTCTAGAAATAACATGAATGACAAAAAAATCAAGGCACAAAGATTAAGAAAACTATAATGTACTTTATGAAAAGATCTTTATTTAAAAAAGAAAAAACTTGGACAGTAGTGGGACAAACCATGTTCCTACATAGAAAAAAAAATGTAAACTGAAAAGGATATTCTGTTAAAAGTATTGCAAAGAAGATTTTTTAATAAATATAAAATTTTTCAGGGTGCCTGGGTGGCTCAGTCAGTTAAGCAACCGACTCTTGATTTTGCCTCAGGTCATGGTCTCACAGTTTGTGGGATCGAGCCCTGTGTCAGGCTCTGCACTGACAGTGTGGGGGTTGCTTGGGATTCTCTCTCTCTCTGTGCCTCCCCTGATCATGTGGTCTCTCTCTCTTCAAAACACGTAAACTTTTTTAACTTTTTAAAAAATAAATTGAAATTTAATTTTTCTAAATTTTCAATTTTTTATATGATCTGTATTTTTTAACTTTTCATTAATGACCAGATGTAATTTTATATGTAAAAATAGAACAGTATTATAATTAAGAATAAAAATAAAAGGGGCGCCTGGGTGGCACAGTCGGATAAGCGTCCGACTTCAGCCAGGTCACGATCTCGCGGTCTGTGAGTTCGAGCCCTGCGTCAGGCTCTGGGCTGATGGCTCGGAGCCTGGAGCCTGTTTCTGATTCTGTGTCTCCCTCTCTCTCTGCCCCTCCCCCGTTCATGCTCTGTCTCTCTCTGTCCCAAAAATAAATAAACGTTGAAAAAAAAAATTAAAAAAAACAAGAATAAAAATAAAAAAGTAAATGTAATCTTTGAGTTTCAAGGCTACATTTCAATCAAATTTCCAGTTTTCATAAATCTCCAATGTGTCAGCTGAGTTACTGAAAGTAAGTTTAACAAAATTGAGCAGTAAACACAGAAAAACAGGAAAAAAAACTGACAAGTTCATTTTTTTTACCTTCCTTTACTCTCAAAATAAATGTAATTTGAAGTAAAACAAACAAACAAACAAAACAGGTGTTATGACCGAGATCAGCAGCATATCATACCTGCCACAGAGACAGAGTATCATACCTGCTACTGGCCTCAGAGACAAAATGCCCAAATGGAAGTGGAAACTAGACACAGGCTCTCCCATGTAAGTTAAATGCTCCCCAAACAAATAGCAGGAAGGGCTGGCAAATACATTCATTTTTAAAGTAAATATTAACTTTAATGAGCTTGGTGACTGGCAAACTGATTCTGCTCTCTTGATATTTTCCCTTCCCTGATCCTTCTCATCAAAAAGAAAAAGAAAACACTAAAAAGGCACAAACTCTTCTACTCTGAGCCCAACGTGTACCAGAGAAGAATCTAAAATTACTCTATATGTTTCTGCCCTCAAGTCTTCCTTATTCTAC
>NW_024412391.1:66712827-66742355 GCF_014898765.1 Herpailurus yagouaroundi
GGGGGGGGGGGGGTCATAATACTGGTAATTGTAGAACTGGGGCCAATCACTATCCAACATCAGCATCTCCTGCCTGCTGCTTTGCTCTTCTTCTTCCCTTGCCCGCATCCACCAGTCATGAACCAGAAAAAGAACTGTGCCTGTCCCAGTTGGGAAAGATGGTGCAAGCCCCCAAAAGGTCATTGACAACCTGGACCCTCTGCCCTGGCTGCCAAAGGGTTCAGGGCAAAAGAAGCATGGTGGCTGGTAGTTGAACTATTTGCTTCAGACAAGATGGAGCTAACTGTCCCCACCAAGACCAAGCAGTCTCAGGGAGAAAAAAGGGAAAGAAGAAACCCCAGTGATGTTAGAAGTATAGGAAAAAAGAGACAGAAAAAACTGATCTGTTTCTGTTCTCAGCTCTCAGGTTACCAATAAAAAGGAATTCAAAGTATTCAATGTCTCTCTCTCTCTATGCCCACTTAAAATCTTTCTTTCTCCGGCTACGATGTAAATATCAGAAATATCTGCCTTTTTCTGCTGTCTTCAATCTTCACAAAGACTTTGGCTGTTACAATATGAAATAAAAATGAAGCGAGAGTCACTTCACATGCACAAGCATATATATAGTCAGGATTTGGAAACAAGAATTGGGTTTATTATCTGACATTTTCTGTTTAATATTAACTACTTGCCCTGGTCAAAGAGGCAATTTTATACCCACTGGAAGATCTAACACTGTTTTCTGAATGTGCCAGTTAAAACACATGCCAGCATTGAGCTCATCATACCTCCCAGCTGGAACCAATCTGTAGGTAGGCTGGTGATCCATGGTACCGCATCCAATCATGACTCTTCCATAGCCTAAAACTGTGTGCAGAGCCCCAGTGTCTAGCTGGAAATCTGTATTAAACTATTACTACCAGAATGATCAAGTTTATAACTCAAATAATTCCATTCAATCCCCACCCAAATCCAGATAAAAATGGAAATACAAGCACAGTTTTAACATAACCTTGAAACTGAAAGCAAAATGCAGTGAATAATTCAGACAAGAGACCTTCTTGATCTCACACTAACCATATTTCTCTTCAGCAACCTATTTAATCTTCCCCGACCTCAGTTTCCAAAATAAGTGTAACTTGGCTCAAAAATGACACAGATCTACTGCAGGAATCTTTTAAGTTTACTTGTTTTTATTCCTTATTAGGAAAATAATTCATCTATTAGAATTACTACCAAACATCAGTTGCTTCTTTGTAAGAACTTTGGGTCCTATCCCCATCTATATACCACATACCACACCCATAGTGCCTGTGTGTTGTTTCTCCCTTCTCCTGGGAAGCAACCCAGTAAAATGCTAAGCACATGCTAGAGTAAGACAGACTGTGTTGCAATCATGGATTAAACTCCTGTGTAGCTGAGGGGCTTTGAGCAAGTCACAACTTCAATAAACCTCTATTTCCAAATTACCTTTTTGTTATATTTTCTTTTTTCAGATGTTTCCCCCATACAGGAATACATATGTTTCACAAAGTAGAGATCATATTCTATATGCAATTGTTGTTTTCACTGAACACTGTAAGTTTTATTTTATGCTTTTAATATTTAAGATATATAAATATATAAATATATATGAATATATACAATATATAAAATTATCTGTAATGAGCATGGTCACTTTCTTAATAGCAAAGTATTAAAATTATTCAGTGGAAAATATGTAACTGTGATAAGAAGTAAAAATTCTGAACCTGAAAAAAAATCTAAGTTGAGTTCAATATGCCATATTATATCGCCTAAAAAAAACTATTCAAATGCAAGGAAATGTATATATAAGAAGATATAAGGAAAATAAAGGTAATGTTGTATCTATTAAAAGCGAATCACCCAAAACTGTGGTCATCCAATTAATGTCATTAATATGAGTTTTAAGATTTTTACCTTCTAATAACTGCAGAGAAATTAATGTAAAAGCAAACCAGCATATCTTACAAAGTATATACTTGTGTATTTCTTCCTTTTGTGACTAAAGCACCTTTTTGTTGCACATGCAGCACATCATTTAGATAAAGTAATCCAAACCTCTTGGGGAAAGTTCTGAGCTCAATTAGGGCATCAGGGGACAGGCCATATGTTACAAAGCCTCTGGCACACCTGAACCCCAATATCTAATGACCCAAGGATGCTCATTTATAAAATTAAATAGTCGCTCTTTTAAGAGTAGAGAATCAAGTACTGCAGATCATTCTCCATCATTTCATTTGAAGACCATGTAAAGAGAACTACACAATTAAAGAAGGTTTAAATAAATGAACACCTACAACACAAAAGATGTAATTCATGCCTTGAATGACTACTACTAACACTCAATTTTATCTCATCAATCTTATCTCTTATCTCTTATTTCTTTATTAATTAATGAAATTTTTATTAAAATTGAAAAAAAAAACTAACTTCTTATTCACTTTTCTGTTGTAGAATAATGTCTACCTAGCCCCTTCCTTGTTACAAAAAAAAAAAAAAAAAAAAGCTTGATCCCTATCTTAGTCTTCTTTTAGCTAGAATATCTAGAATATGGAAATATAAAAAAAATACACAATTTAGAACCAAGACTGTATTTTCTGAGCCAAAAATCAGGATGCATGACCTGAAATCAAGAGCTCTTAAAAAAAAAAAAATCAGACTGCATGTGACTATACCAGTGTCCATCTTCAACTCCATTCTAATAGTTCAATAATAGATATTTCAGAAAAGTGGCTCTCAATCATTTTCGTCATCTGAACACATCTGTGGGATATGACATACTCTCAAAAAATAACCCTGGCTAACTGCAGCAGCAGTTGTCTCAAAGCATGTGATTTGGGTAGGGAAAGTGCACTGAAATCTTTAGGAAGCTTTTAAAAACTCACCATCTACACTCGTCACTCTTTTATAGAGCTAGTACAATCTCCTTTTTTGAAAAATCCTTTAAAATAGAACAAATAAGGCTCTGAAGTAACTAAGTCATAGTCAGTCATAACTCAGCTTTAAGGCATATAACAGTCCAGAGGAACAGACTACTTTGTATCCACCAAGACAAATGTGATGGGTGCCATGGCACATTCCCATGGACAAACTCTAGAATATGCTGAATTCCTGGTATATATCAAAAAAAAAAAAAAGAGAGAGAGAGAGAGAGAGAGAGGATGCCATCAATCTGCTCTCCATTTTTTTTTTAAAGGAAACTGCTTACTTCAACATTTCAGCTGATAAGAACACAGAATTATAATATGTTTGAGGTCACTCTGAGTAGAATGCTAATTCCCAGACACTGAATATGAAGATACCTTTTAGACATCACACTTTACAGACATCTCACATGAAGAGTATCCTAAGATTGAGAAAACACAAATAAGTACATGGAATTGGTCACTCCAAGACTCTCTTCAATTCCAAGTCTCTTTTAATACTCATGAGTCTGACTTGCCAGCTTAGAAAAATGTGTATCAGTGAAAAGTCAAATAAGTACTCTATCTGACATAATTTAGTCTGAGTATACAATTACATGCTAAAATAAATTTTTCTACATTAGTCATAAAAGCCTTAAAAATGTTTTGTCTACACATTCCTTACCTATGCCTATAACATTTAATATCGTGAAATTTAGAATTTAGGATAGCTATTCAGAAAGACTTACACAAAAAACTACTAATCACATCACTTAAAAATTAAGCACATAATGTTGCCCCAGACATTGTAGTACAGACTACTGCCATATTTTTAGATCATAAGAAAAAAAATTTAAAGAAAATCCCCAGACTCATATGCTTAAAACAAAGAAAAGAAAGAAAGAAAGGGGTGGGAGGGGGAGGAGGGAAGAAAGAAGGGAGAGAGGGGAAAAAAGAAAAGAGAAAAGAGAGAAGAAGATTTAAAAACTAAATAATATTTTGAAAGAATAACCAGAACCAACTTTATATACTAAAAATAAAATAGATTCAGAAGGAAAAACTGAATAATCCTTCAATTATTATCTTTACATAGTGAGAGAGCTCCTTCAAGAAACCTGACACTGATGCATCCTGGAGGAATCAAGCTGGCAAAATGGAGAGCAATTTGCTGGTTCCAATTTTTTGTAATTATGCCTTTTGTAAATTTTATGACACAGAGAATAAGAAGAGTTAATTGTGTTTTAGACTATTAAAAAAATTCAAAGAATGTATCTCTCAGAAAAGGATTACCTAGAAAGGTATGTCTGTCACATTGATATAAAGGTCAGCACACTCCAGATCAAGTACAGACTATGATTCCAGTCCTCCGAAAGCCCTGACCCTTTGGTTTAGCTCATTTCAATTGTCATTATGGTGCCTAAAGTAAGAGGCCGTCTGAAATGCAACCAGACCATTTAAGGATTTGTAGATTATAAATCAGCATTTCAGGGGCGCCTGGGTGGCTCAGTCGGTTGAGTGACCGACCTCGGCTCAGGTCATGATCTCACGATTTGTGAGTTTGAGCCCCGCGTCGGGCTCTGTGCTGACTGCTCAGAGCCTGGAGCCTGCTTCTGATTCTGTGTCTCCCTCTGTCTCTGCCCCTCCTCCATTCATGCTTTGTTTCTCTCTGTCTCAGAAATAAATAAACATTAAAAAATAAATAAATAAATAAATCAGCGGTTCAAATTTCAGTCAGAAGGAAAATGGTATAACATATTCCCTGTAGCTGGGCCCATTTTGTTCTTGAAGAATATCATAAGTACCTAGGTTTTACTTAAAAAAAAAAAATTTAAAAAAAAACTCTCTACACCAAAAGCCGGCTCTTTACAAAAGAATTCAAACATGCAAATCAAAGCACACCCCACAAGGAAACACCAACCACCCTTAAAGGAGAGACTTGCTACTGGTTAACGGGCCCTGCCATCAGGGTGCACAGTGCCCACCAAGAGAAACCCTACTCATGCTTTCAACTCCTGTACCATTCTGTCTTCTGGGGATTAAGAATGTGGAAGTGACTAATTCTCCCAAATGTCATACATTTTACATTTTGTGACATATACTTCCTCTCTGAATTTTTACAGCACTACCCAGACACTCTAGCCACTGTCTGGGACTAGACAAAATTATTGTAATTATGTGTACCATAATTAGGGAGACAGTAAATGTGATCAAACATTTATAGAAAGGAAAAACTAAAGCACAGAAAGTTTTAAGAACCCAGAAATCTCAACTAAATTCCAATGATAGAATAAAGGAGGAAGTGAGGTTCTTTTTCAGATGGTTCTTTTTCAAACGCTGCATTTGAAAAACTACTACGTACCAGATTACTGGCACAATCCGAGAATATTCTGTATATTTCTAGACTTCTTGCATGGGACAGGTTCATGTCATCCAGGGATGTCAGACATGACCATGGTGAAAAGAAAACAGGATATACTGTAACATAAAATCTTACTATAAAGAGAGTGAAGTTGAATTTGTGCCCAGACCCAACATTGCGAGATGATAGGAGCCAGTCAAGATGTGCTTGTCAGTGGGATTAAATTCTGTGAGACTGATGAGATTAAGAGTCAGGGTCAGAGCATATTCAGAGCCTAATAAAACAGACATCAACAATTGTTTCCTGTACAAATCTTTGAATAAGGAAACATCACGACAAGAAAGACATGTTAGGAAGGCTGGAGCAGAAGAGTGAGAGATGGAACAGTGAGACCAATTAAGAGGTTATTGGGATAAAAAAGGTAAAAGTGATAAAGTCCTGAACTGATACGCTGTCAGTTGGTGATAATGAAGGCATGAAAATCAGAGATGACTGATGAGGATGGAAAGGTGGGCAAGAGATAGATCATGGAAGGACTTGAAGGCCAAGTTAAGAGTCTGAACTTGAACCTGCAGCTAACAGGGAGCCTTTAAAGTATTAAGCAAAAACATTTCAGATCTGTCACTCTGTGGGAACAGGAGGCAAGCTGTAGGCAAGGAAGCCAGTAAGAAGATGACCACACGTCCAGGCAAGAGAGGATGAAGCTGAAGTGTGAGCCTGCCTCAGCAGTGGGAAGGGAAATGGCAGGAGGCAACGAGGACCAAGCCAATGCCAGGATGTGGTGCTTGGGGCGAAGCTCAGGACAGTGTCAGGTTGCTTCTCCCTTGGAAAATCACTAAGATAACAAAGAGAAAAGGCACAGGCTGAGGAGTACTTGGTATGTGCCGAGACTGAGATGACTACAAGATAAAGAGGCAGGAACATCAAATGGGCAGCTGCATATCTGGGTTCAGAACAGAAAGTGGGCTCAGCCACACTCATGGGAGTATAATAAGGGAGTAGCCAAAAGGAAGGAGCAGGAACAGACATACTGCTCAAGGAGGGCATGAAAAAAATGATCACAGTGGACAGAGGGCTTCCATTAGCACAGAAGAGACGGGGAACACTTAACTGTGCTCAGAGCCTAGGGTGAAACACCTGTAAGAAAGAAGAGACACAATAAGAAAGAATAAGTAGATAAGGAAATACAGAATCAATTACACAGATTTTGGAGTGAAAGCAGGGAAAGGAGTGAAGAGGAAAGGAGGAGGAATTAGCCTAGAACAGGAGAAAAGACACATCCTCCTCTGAAATTGGAAAAAAGGAAATAAAATTGGAGCAAGTGAAGGTACATGTGCAGGCAAGGTGCTGACGCCTAACAGCATTAAGTGTTGTAGGAAGTTGGAGGGTGTTATGAGTTTTGGATTATGTACACCAAAAATTCTTCTTAACCATACCCCTCGCCCCCAACCTCCAAATGTGATCTTATTTGGAAACAGAGTCAGTGCGGATGTAATTAGTTAAATTAAGACGAGGTCATACTGGAGTGGGGTGGGCCCCTAACTCAATACAACCAATGTCCTTGTTAAAAGGGAAAAGTTGGAAAAACACACCCTCATTAAGGGAAGGTGATGTGAAGACACACAGGGAGAAGAAGGCCATCTATAAGCTAAGAGGAGAGGCCTGGAACGTATCCTTCCCTCACATCCTTTGGAAGGAGCCAACCTTGCCCACACTTTGATTACAGACTTCTGGTCTTCCGAACTGTGAGACAATACATTTCTGTTGTTTGAGCCACCCAGTCTGTGGGACTTTTCTACAACAACTCCAGCAAACTAACACAGATTGGAAAGTCATCTATGAAAGGAAGGAGGGGTGGAGGAGGGTAGCTAGAAGGATTGAGGGAAGTGGAAAGGTTTCAGCAGGAAACAGGCCAGCCACACAGGGCAAGACTGTACACAGTTGCCTTGGGTTCCAGCTAGGCCAGAGATGATAAATTTATTTACAGAGTGGTTTCCTCAAGCAGCTCTTGGCAGCCGGTGGGCAGAGGGGGAAAAGATGCCAGGTCAAAATCAAGGTCTGGAGGAGTAGATTACAAGCAAAACACAAAGGGATACGGCCACTGAGGATACTGGCAAGGGAATGATGTACCGTGAGTGAACAGAGAAGGAAACAGGAGGGGGATGGGCAGAGAACGGGTGGTCTGGAAACAGGGAACCCACAAAGAAGAGATAAAAGGAGTACAGCAGGAGTGAGGAAGCTCACAGGGAAAGATAGTTACTGGGATTTAGTATTTTAGATGAGGAAGTCAGGGAAGTCGGAAGCTAGACAGCTGTATACAATGTATACATTATTCACACAGACACAGGGGCCTCAGACCATGATAGTAGTTAGGTGAGAAAAAAACTGCAACAGCTCCCACCACCCTCAATGCATGGAAAAATAATGACCAGGAATATCCCCAAATCATATTTGTACTTGACTCCTAGAATCTGGTTCTCAGAAAAATCACTGCTGTGTTTACATCTCCAGTATTACAGTTACATATTTATACAAAATAACAAAGAGGGGCATGGCCTAGAAGCAGAGGTCAATGCATATGACCCCCCCATCTATCTCACAAAATTATTATATTAAGCAGAGAGGAAGCAAGTTACCTATCAAAATGTACCTGAGGAAGTTACAGATCAGATGTAAAAATGTTAACACATTTTATATGCTTTGTACACATTTCCTTAGGATAAAAAAATTAAAATAGCTGTAAAATGCAAAAATATGTGTTGGCAGCCCCTTCTACTTTGCAAACAGGAAACAAATGACCAGAGCACAGAAAATTTAAAAGCTCGTAAATGACCAATTCCCCCCCCCCCACTACAAAAAAAGTGCTTTATTATCTGGGTTATATACGATAAACAAACAAACAAACAAACAAACAAACCTCTTTGCATTTCCAAGGTTTATTTCAACCACTAGAATTTTTGTATTTCTTAGTAAAGAGCCAAGCATAGTCAACACTTTGTTCTGGCAACTCATCTGAGCTAAAATAACAGAGGCATGAAGCATAACTAAAACTACACAATTTAACCTTTTTAATTTAAACACAAGAACAATTCATGAATTGCTGTGGCTTTAGACATTTCCAACCCTTTCTAAACACACATATTTATACTCACTTAGAACTTTTTACTTCCACAGTTCAAAAGGCTTTATACATAGTACTTTTACACTGGGAGAGATTAACTGTATTTTCCGACTGTTCATATTTTAGGTATCATTTTGAAACAAATTACTAATTTAAAAAAATAAGATTCAAAACTTCCCTGAAGTCATAGTATATTATGGCACAGGAAAAATGAGGCCACTCGGGAGACATGGCCTAAGACATCTACTGGGGACAAAAAGGTGAGAAAGAATTTGGAAAGTTCTGCAACTTTATACAAGGATATAAGGATATCCTTATAAATGGTTAGTCCACCCATCAAAAGTATAGATTAAACTTAGAGAACAAAAATGCTTCATATTTTAATCAGCGCCCAGATACAATATGAATGAAGAGCGAAATGATCGTCCTCTCTCCAAATAGGATGGGCTTCAACAAAATTTCCTATTCGAACCAAGTTGCCTAGTGTAAACATCCCTCAATACGTAACTTCCAAAGTGTCTCATTCTCTCTCTACAACAGGCAGTAGCACACTGTTCATGAATATAATTCCAAGCTGCTTATAAAAATCCGCAGTCATGGCACTTCAGCCTATTGAAGAATGAAAGAATAATAAGTCTTTCAAATAGGTCCTCATCTCTTTTTCTCCTCTGTTCAAGGTCAAACATTTACACACACCCTATAGAAATCCTCTAGGATCAGGGAATAGCAACTAAAGTCCAGCTCCAGGCACTCTGGAGGAGGCCACTCCTTGAGGTAAGGAGTCCTCTGCCTCATAAATACTGAGTAGGAAGAGAGATGCCACACCTTGATGCATATCTAAGAAGCTGATTCAGTACCCAGGTTTCAAGACTCGAATCTTAACTAAATTCCAACACAGAAGTCCTCCAACTGCCAAAGAAAAGTGAGTTCAAGAAAACTTCTAACACTGTAATCTGAGGATGATCATAGAACTTGGTGACTTCTTGCGTATTTAATCACAAATGCAGTGTCCTTTTCTGGGATCTTAGTAAAACTGTAAGTGCATGTTGACTGTTAGGTAGGATTTTATTTTACATTTAAAGATAGATAGGGTGCCTGGGTGGCTCAGTTGGTTAAGTGTCTGACTTCTGCTCAGGTCACAATCTCACAGTTCAAGCCCTGTGTATGGCTCTGTGAGGACAGCTTGGAGCCTGGTGCCTGCTTCAGATTCTGTGTCTCCTTCTCTCTCTGCCCCTCCCCTCCTCGAGCTTGCGCTCTCTCTCTCTCTCTCTCTCTCTCTCCCAAATATAAAAAATAAAGAACATTAAAAAATAAAATAAAATATGGGGCGCCTGGGTGGCGCAGTCGGTTAAGCGTCCGACTTCAGCCAGGTCACGATCTCGCGGTCCGTGAGTTCGAGCCCCGCGTCGGGCTCTGGGCTGATGGCTCAGAGCCTGGAGACTGTTTCCGATTCTGTGTCTCCCTCTCTCTCTGCCCCTTGCCCGTTCATGCTCTGTCTCTCTCTGTCCCAAAAATAAATAAACGTTGAAAAAAAAAAATAGATTCTCCCTCCCCCTATGGGGTGTTTGGGTGGCTCAGTCAGTTAAGCGACCGTCTTCAGCTCAGGTCAAGATCTCAGCTTATGGGTTTGAGCCCTGCATCAGGCCCTGTGCTGACAGCTCAGAGCCTGGAGCCTGCTTCAAATTCTGTGTCTCCTTCTCTCTCTGCCCCACCCCGCTTGCGCTCGCTCTCTTTCTCTCTCCCTCTCTTTCTGTGTGTCTCTCAAAAATGAATAAAGGTTTAAAAAAATTTAAAGATAAAAAGCAACTTGAAGATGATCCTCTCTGACTGGCTTTACAAATGAGAAAACTGAATGGCTAGAAATTGGCAAAGGAGAATCCACATTGTCTGACACTCAGTTCAACATTCTCTCTACTTATTGACAATATATATTTACTCACATTCAACAGATATTTACTGAATGTTTTACGATGTGCAAGACACATGAGGGATTACAAAGCTGAATGTAGTCATCTTCTCAAGGAATCTAAAAACTGGTGAGTTTCAAACAAAAAAAAATGGTGGGTTTCACAGTTTTAGTATGTAAATCGTCACACGAAGTCTCATATGGTATTGTAGAGGAATATCTGAAAATAACTCTCCTCATAGCCCCAATTCTTAATTTCAAACTAAATCTTTCTTTCCTCCTTGTAGCCCTTCCAAATACAGAAGGTGATGTCATGGTGAGAGCATCGGTGAAGGGAAGGATGATGATGACAACGAAGACAAGGGCAATGGGAATACGAAGTATGAGACATTTACTATGTGCCCATCACTCTTCTGTAACCTTCATATACTTAGCTTATTTAATCTTCGCAACAATCTTAGGAGGGAGATAAAAGATAAACATCTCTAACTTATAAGAGACTTGGAAAAAGTAAGTCAATTGCCCTTGAAAAGGTAGCTGAGTTAGGGTTTACACCCAGGCATGCCTTTACTACTACCGTCTCCCAGGAGCCTGACCCTGGCACTTCCAGTAATTAACTGGAAACTCCTGGGCCCCTCTGGACCTCAATTTCTTCATCCGTGAAATGATGAAGTTGGCCCCGTGAATTCCAACATCTCCTCCAGGTGTACCATTCTGTGATTTACTAACTTGAGTTTTGTTTTTTTGTTTTTTGTTTTTTTTACCAATCTCTTGTACAGAGGAAGGAAAACACTTTGTAAAAGCTAGAGAAAATTTTGCCCCATATTACAAAATCCAGACCTTTGTGCAATGGTTTCCAGGTAAAGGAGGGTGGGTAGTAACCAGCTTCATATACACATCCTTCCCTAACTTTCATCTAGGTTCCAGCCTCAGATTTTTTGGAAAGCTAATCTCACAGCCACATGACAAAATAACAATCATTAACAATGGCATTTAAACTAAACAGGAGGTTTTTCAAATTCCTAATAATGATTAGGAGTCATCTGTAACAACATGGGAAAATACCACATTTTGGGTTAAAAGAAAAAAGCAGCATATAATAAATGGCTTATGTTTTTTTGTTTCTAAACATAGGGAAAGAAGCAAGAACATTCAACCGTGGTTGTAGCTAGGTAATAGGATTGGGAGACTTTTCTCCTTTTCCTTAAAAAAATTTTTTTTCAACGTTTATTTATTTTTGGGACAGAGAGAGACAGAGCATGAACGGGCGAGGGGCAGAGAGAGAGGGAGACACAGAATCGGAAACAGGCTCCAGGCTCTGAGCTATCAGCCCAGAGCCCGACGCGGGGCTCGAACTCACGGACCGCAAGATCGTGACCTGGCTGAAGTCGGACGCTTAACCGACTGCGCCACCCAGGCGCCCCTTTTTCTCCTTTTCCTTATTTTTCTCTTTTATGTAAGCTTACATTACCTCCATAATTAGAGGGGAGACATTTCTTTACAAAGAGAGAAAAAGTACCAAATATTCTCCAACTGATTTCTTCTGAGAAGAAAATATACTCTCCTAAAAACATCTCAGTAACACTGCAGAAATTCCAGAAATACAGGTTTAGAGGAGAACATCATTATTACCAACTATAGATGGGGAAGAAAATATTCCTCTATTGCTTTAGGTCTAGAATAACTAAGCTTTACAGGATGTTTCAGGAATGCTGGAAGGAGAAGTTGTTTTGTAGTCCAGGGACACGTGGCTTTGTAGAGCTGGGCCCCAGGAAAAAAGGAACAGGTGCAACAGACAAAGAGGCAGACCATGAGAGCCAAATGTCACTGGCCCCATCCAGAAATCCCAATCTGGAGCAGGTTCTCCCTGAGTGGTCCTGCCCTGCACCACAGCCAACCACATGGCCAAGGGGATTTCCACAAGCACAAATGTCCTCACTTCTCTGAAGCAGTACGGCAGTGAGAGAACAGGTAGCTTATTTCACAGAAACTGCAACTGTTAAATCAAACAACCACAACCAAACTAATCTATGCTTCATTAGGCTGCAGGATAAGCACACTGTGTATATACTTTTGTGTTCATATATAAACTCACTACACACACACGCGCGCGCGCACACACACACACACACACAGCCCAATTTACAACACATGTCAATTACTGTGGCTTTGGATGGTGACAATGAAACACTTCACTCTATAGCACTCCTGAGAATATTTTGTAAACACATTGTCTGTCTGGTGATTCCCACTGATACCACAAAAAACTCAGGAAAGAGTACAATTTAAAAATCACGTTCAAAATGCTATTAATTACATATGGACCCTCTGCCCTCTTGGAAGACTTTTTTGCTACTGTGAAGCAAGTAGGTAAAGACAGATCTGATATACAAAGGATACGAAAACTAGAACAGGAAAGTCAGCCCCTCCTTTGGGAATCTGATAGACAATAAGTGGCATCAACATCACATCACATCCTGATTCAGTGCAGGGCTGCAGGGAGCTGAGGTGCCCAACTTACCAACAACTCCAGACTTGCCCTAAGCACGTACTTCACAATGGGCTTCTCCAGCACTACCACCATTAAGGGGTCAATAACACAAAGGCCTGGGGGTATTTTTGCTAATTTAAAAAGACATATATCTGTTGACTGCCACCAAAATTCATTCAAATAATTAAAGCTGAAAAATAATAACAACTATAGAGATGTCATCTCTTCTTTTTTTAAGGCATTTTTTTCTGTTTCTTAAGTGTGAAGTTGGCACCTATTAAGTATACCCAAAAGTAATTAAATACATCCAACATAAGATAAAGAAATTTAACCTACCTCATCAAAGGTGGTGTCGTCTTTCTTCAAAGCTGTAAAACAAAAAGGGAAAAGAAGAAGTTATTGTGAAACATCTCAAGGAAACTAAGTATCTAAGTTCTAGAAAACAGAAAGAAAACAAAGCAGTATGGTGTTTTCATTTCAGAAAGTAAAACTGTACCCCAACCTGAATAACAATGTTATGACACAAATAGGAAAAGTACAAATGAGACAGAGAATTGCACAGCATGCTTCTTTGTGAGACACTTTCATAAATATGTAAATGGACTATCCTCCCAAGTATGGAAAAGAAGAATGTATATCTTTCCCCTATCTCTTCTTTAGTAGGAAAACATTTTAATGAAAAGTATGAAAGAATCAAAAAGTAATCTTAAAGAAATGTCCCCTTCAGCTTCTGGGTTTTGTGCATATGTCATTATGCACGGTGTGTGGTCCTCCCAAACCAATTGTCAGGATGACACCCACTCTGCACAGTGCCCTGAATGAGATTCCCATACCGAGAGAGGTTTAAATACAGTAATGAAAGACTAAGCATGTTAAACTAAGCACTGCAGAGACATAATTCAAACATTTCAACATGATCAATTTTATAACGAAGTATCACCAAAGGAAACAATGCATTCAGAATGTTGTATGGGAATTGGCAAATGCTCAAAATTTGTTTAAATATGCATGGATTCAGAATTGGCATTCTATTACTCTAAAGAGAGAGAAGTAAGTATTTCATGCATAGTTGGCAAACACCCTAGTTCCTTAAATCCTACAATTACTTAGAATGTTTCATATTAAGGAGAATGCACAAAGGAGCTAATTTAGCTGAAACCACTAGCTGGAGACATGTTTCTAATTTATAGAATTGTGCATAGGTGTTTACCGTCTGTACTGGACAGTTCTAGTCAGGATAGAAGCACTTGTGTTGCTCTTACTTGGAAAGCTATGTTCTGACAAAAGCAATGGAAAACAAATTATGTTGGGAATCAATCTCTGAGAGAAGTCATGTGATTAAATGGAAGCTACCATACCAGAGCTTATATTATATAATGTAACAATCTTGAAAAGTATATTTTCTGTTTCATACCATAGACTTGTCTTTTTAAACATCACGAAGTATGTAGTTGTGGTGAATTAAGGGGGGTGAGGGTAGATTGAGGGAAATAAAGTGTTTCTGAAAGTTCAATTCTTAGTTTTCCTCTTTTTACCTAAGAAGCTGATCTGTACCAAATTTCTCTACTGACTTTATTAGAGGACAACTACTTCTAAATGAAAAATAAAAAGACAGCCCTTTATACCATTCTCAAATGGCTTATCTTACATTCAATTACTTACACACATTTTATTATATATTTCGCTTTAACTTACACTAACTCTAAAATAAGCTATTTTGAGGGGCGCCTGAGTGGCTCAGTCGTTTAAGCGTCCAACTTCGGCTCAGGTCATGATCTCATGGTTCGTGAGTTCGAGCCCCGCGTCAGGCTCTGGGCTGATAGCTTCTGTGTCTCCCTCTGTCTCCCTCTGTCTGCCCCTCCCCTGCTTGCACTCTGTCTCTTGCATTGTCTCAAAAGTAAATACACATTAAAAAAATTAAAATAATCTATTTTGATAGAAAGCTGTAAGATCCTCAATGATTCTTAAAGACTACTTTTAACCTAGAATGTAAAACTTCTAATCTAGAAGGCTTTCTTTAAATATCAGTCAACAATGTTACTAAACTCCCACCATCACTCCCTCAAACCTAAGGCATATCTTCTAATTAACATACTTGAGTAGTGATTCCAAGATAAAATATTAGTGACCTACATAAATATAGGCAAGTTGTTCCATCTAAAAATTTTTTTCTAATAAGAAATGATTAGCTCACTGATTTCAAATACAAAGTCAATCATTGTACAGCCACATACCTAGCTCATTTAACAAAAATTAATGAAAAATTATGTGGCTGTCATGTAAGATGCAAAGCTAAAGCAGCAAGCTTATAAATCACAGCACAAACTTCCTGTATTTTCTTTACTTTGGACATAATAAAAGTTTAGTCTTGGGTTTTCTTAAGCAAAGCATCCAATAAGAACTACAGTTGATAACTACCCCTCGGGTAACTGCAAACACAGAATGAAGACCCTCAAACTGAGAGATAAAGAAAGCAAGAAACTAAATTGTCTTTGACGTCCTGACTGGACTATTTCTTTCTTGCCCCCAAATCCTGCCAATTCCTTCAACATTCTGGATAAAGGGGTAGGGTCTGTAGGTAGAAAGAAATGGAAGAAATATTAGAGGAAATTGCAGGTGTATTTTCTAAGATATAAGGAGCAGAAAGCTAGATTCTCTCCCATGCATACTATTCTCAAGCCCAAGGTATCTTAGGGGAGAACATTTTAAGACCAAAAAATCTATGACCTCAGTAACTCTTCACTGGTGGATCGACACTTTATATAGTTTCTTATAAATATGGAATCCTTGCTTGAACAGCAGTTAACAGTAACAACAAAGGCCAAGTAAATACGTCTCTGCCAAATATTTACCAGGTCATTGGTGAATAATAAACTATTACCCAAACAAGCACGCAACATCTCATTATTGATTACATTCCCCGATTGTCATTAATCATTCATGTAAATGTAAACTCACAAGTGTCTTCAAAGATATCATGGAATAGCAAGTATATTACACTTTGATGGGTTAACAAAGGTGTATGTATACATTGAATCATCTGAGATAATCAGGTAGTCTATTTAGTCCTCTGCTCGGACACTGCTTCCTCTAGAGAGCTTGCCATGCTCTCACCAAGACTAAAGTGGTGTCCCTCCTATGTTCTCCAACAGCAAATTGTGCTAATCTTCTTGGTAAAATTTGTCATTCTGTATTGTCAATGCCCTTTCACTGGCCTGTCTTCTCATAAAAGTCCTTGCAGACTGGTACCAATGGCCACTGAAACTGAATGTCAGCACAATATCTCTCACATAGGAGGTACTCAATAATTATTTGTTGAATTAATTATGTCTACCTCAAAGGCCAAAAGACAGCCTCTTGCCTTTTGAGACACACTAAAGTGTTGGCATATGAAAACCATACACTATTTTCTCCCATGAAAGGATCATAGATATAAATTCCATTTCCTAGTTTTCAAATTAAAATCTTTTGAAACTACATTGGAAGAAGACATGGTACTGTATTTACATTTTGTGTCTGAACCTTTAACCTTAAGAATGGACTTATCAAATGACAGCTGATGGGGCGCCTGGGTGGCGCAGTCGGTTAAGCATCCGACTTCAGCCAGGTCACGATCTCGCGGTCCGGGAGTTCGAGCCCCACGTCAGGCTCTGGGCTGATGGCTCCGATTCTGTGTCTCCCTCTCTCTCTGCCCCTCCCCCGTTCATGCTCTGTCTCTCTCTGTCCCAAAAATAAATAAACGTTGAAAAAAAAAAATGACAGCTTGACTCTACATTACACACATACAGAACAAAGTAACAAACCCAAAATTTCAGCCTCTTCCTTTCATTCAGTTCTCTCACAAACTACATCTTTTAAAAAAATGGTGTACACGGGCTTCACCTCAAATATCACAGAGTATAAACTTCCTTTCTCTGGGAGTTAATCCAAACAAGTGTGAAGAAATGCATTCAAATGACTATGAAGAAATGACAGTTTGACCTAATCTTACACAGAAAGCATTCCTCCTCCTAAGCTATCATTCAAAAATAAAAAGAAACAGGAAAGAAAAGAGGAAAAGGATTTTAACATAAACTTTTTAACAACTAAGTTCCCATTTCTCTTTATTTATGTTAAGCAAAATTAAAAAAAAAAAAACACGTGAGACAACAACAGTAATTCCTAAATAAGTGAACACACTGACATTATTTAGCAGAAAACCATAAATACTCACCACTGAAATCAGTGGATGACTTTGAAATTCAATTACACCCATCTTGTAAAAGAACTGTAACTATGTTGTAGTCACTCCCTGGCAGATGTCATAAATTAGAGTGCTATGGCTTGAAAGCCAGTGTGTTTTATTAGACCTTATATAATATAGTAATCTCAGATCAGCTGTATTGGGGTGGGTAGCGACAAAGCTGGTATGACCATTTACGTGTGGATGAATTAAACATCAGTGTTGCCGCTCTTATACAGTCCAAATGGTTATTAACAATAAACTGATTGAATATCACATACTTTCAAAAGTTGTGCTCATTTTCTATAGATGAACGGTTAACTTCTCAGGACTAAACAACAAGACTGTATATTTTATCCTATAACAAGCTACACTTTTGAATCATACCAAAAAAGCAAAATGAAGTCAGTATGTTTACTTCAAAAGCCATCATAGATTGGTTAAAGGGAATGCATATACAGAGATGTTGGATTACTCACCAAGAATAAACCATTCACTCTGTGATCTCATGAAGTACCAATGAAGAAAGGGGGGAGACAGGGGATACATAGAGAAACTGGAAGGAATAGTAACGGCCCCCATTATTGATCTTCACATGTAACATCTTGCACTAGATACTTTACGTATTCTATCGGATTTAATCGTCACAACAACCGTAAGAAAATGTATACATGTGGACTCTAAGGTTGAGGGATATTCTGCTAGTTGACCAAGACACACAGCAAGCTGGGAAAACAGGGTTCAAACCCAGACCAGACTAACTCCAAAGTCCATCCTGTTTTAATACGGTAAAGTCAGTAACCACTTCTTCCCTTCTCTTTCTTCCCACCTAGAAAATCAATTATGTCAACATGATGCAATCACCAATAATGATAATAACATATTATGACCATCTCTTGAGTCTACACTACATACTGCACAAGACATCATATGCGTTATTTCCCTAAGTGCCAATATCAAAACTGAGTTGTACATGAAAAACTGAAGCTCAGGGGCGCCTGGGTGGCTCAGTAGGTTAAGCATCCAACTTTGGCTCAGGTCATGATCTCACGGTTTGTGGGTTCAAATCCCACTTCAGGCTCTGTACTGACAGCTCAGAGCCTGGAGACTGCTTCGAATTATTTGTCTCCCTCTCCCTCTGCCCCTCCCCCATTCACACGCTGTCTCTCTGTCTCCCTCTCAAAAATAAACAAATATTAAAAAAATAAAAAAAAAAAAAAAACAACTGAAGCTCAGAAGGTGAGGGACCTGTCCAAGGTCACACTGCTGCATGTGGCAAGACGGGAAATCTCCAGTGGTCTGACACAGCCCACACCCTTAATCTATGCACTATACAATCCCATAGTAAAAACCCCATTCCATAGTCTTGAGCACCTTAAAACCTTTACATAACCAAATTAGTTTTATTGCTTTTTGATGTTGCAAATATAACATTAAGAAAGTACTCAGATAACAAAGATTAATTTTTCTGCAGTCCCACTTCACATGTATGTCTTGAGTTTGACATACAATCATAACCACATAAAACCTCTTTATCTCTTTACAGTATTCCAGAATGGGACTTGCTATTCAGAATCATGACCTTCCTTCAATACAAGAAATAATCAGTTAGGTTCACTGCACTGTACTGTTTCTGAAAGAAGGAAGTAAAATCTACTAGATCATAGAAGACATTTTAACAAGTGTTGGAATCAAAAGGAGTTTCACATCACTAAATCTCAGTAAGCTAGAAAATCCAATTAACTGTAATACCCCATCCGCCAGCACTGTAGTTAATCCAAATTTTACTGATTGTCGATCAAAATCTTAAAATTGCTTAAACATAAGGAATTTTTGTGTTAATGTCCTTGGTTTCTTACTGAGATTCAACTGCAATGAATTATTTAACACAAAACTGGAAGGGCTCCAACAGAGTCATTAGCATTAGTAAATATACAGTTAATGTGTTTTAGAACAGGGCTTAATGGACTCCAGAACCCGCCTCTGTGATGCTTTGGGTCCCAGGTTGAACATCCTCCTTAAAAATGCACACCAACTGAACACCTTGCTCTCTCACACTCTTGGCTTCAAACTTCATTTGCATGTAGGAACTCTTCAAATGCATCCCTAACTCGTGAGAGTGAAACTGCAACTATCCAATACATGCAATAAATAAACCAAGATTAAATGTTGGTTTCACACCATAACTTTACAGTCATTTCGGAAAGATTTTGTGTACCAATAGAAAAATTTTAAACCCAACACAAAGAAAACTAGGCTAAATTTTGATCCATATTTGCTCTTGCTTGAAGAAAGTTTGCATATTTTATAGTGTGCTTATATAATTATTTTTTTTTTACAGGAATGGATGGATGGATGAATGACTCCAATACTCATATTCACCCCAGCGGTTTATTTTAAGGAATTAAGCACTTTATGCTTAATTTCCATTAACACCTTCATTAACATGGATGACATGTTAAACAAGTGAAACAAAGGCTAGAAAGCTTCTTAGGGAATCCGAGGGGTTATTTTTAGTGCTTGTAGGATTTTCTTGCTGAAAACAGTTACCTGCATAAATGAAAGTTCTAATGTTAGAGGAGGCAGCTACCGTCTTAAGGTTAAAAGGGGTTTTCTATGGCTAACCCTAAAAAGCTAGCAAACCCACTCCACATAATACTGTTGTCACCCTGTTATAGTCCGTGACATGGATTTATTCTTAAATGTCCTAAACATTTCTCAGTCGGTTTTTATTTGTGTATCAGTTGGTTGGTTTAAAGACAATAGCCCCGGAGCTGTAGTAAATGTAAGAAGTTCTGGGGACTTATTCCTAAATGTTCAGACAAGTTCACAGCGCGCATTTATTTGCTGCAATGGAAAGATTCAGAGAGCTTGGGACAGAACAGCCGAATCTCGCTTTCGAGGACCCGAAGTACCGAACAAAAGGTCCCAAGGTATCTGTCCCACTTCCCTTTAGGTTGGATGTGTTAAACAATACGAAGGAACAGCTCAACGTTTCACCAATTTCCAAAGCTAAATTATTGACTAAACACCCCAGAGCGAAACCTGCGCGCAAAAAAAATAAAAAAAAATAAAAAAATAACAAGTGACCCAGGCGGCCGCTCAGCCCGGTGCGCAGCGGGGCCCGGGGCGTCCCATCGCCAGTCCAACGCGGGCGCGAAAGGCGGAGCACTAGTGGCGAGGAGAGGAAACCCAAACTGTGGGCTTTAAGATCATCCACAAATGATCCCCTAGATCCCGAGGGAGAGGGGTGTCTCTCCTTTCCATTGTCGCCCTACCCCCAGGTCCGGGTACTGTTCCCTCCACCGTCCGCGCGCAGCATACTCTACACCAGCCCCGGGTGGTCGCCGCTTTGGTGATGCCAGAAGCTCGGGGCGGAGGAGCAGGCGCCGGGGGCGTCCGGCCCGGTGCCCGGGGCAGGGCGCCACTCACCGATGCGGCTGAAACTCTCCGACAAAGTTCTCCGCAACTTCTTCATCTTGCCGATCTTCTCGGCCGGCTGCGGCTCAATGAGGTCGCACATCTGGGCGACGCGGGGCTCCGGCAACTTCCCCAAACTGGTCCAGAGCGGAGCGCAGACAACAGCGAGGGCGCGCGGCAAGAAGGCGGCGCCTCCTCCTCCTCCTCCTCCTCCACCTCCTCCTCCGGCCAGGAGGCGACGCGCTGGGCTCAAGAGGCGAGTGGCGAGCTGCAGGCTCTGCTCCGGCCTGGGCCGCGGCTGGGCGGGCGGGGGCGTTCTACGTGGTGCCGGGGGCGGCCGCCATCGCCGCAGCCGCGGTGGCCCCGCGCCGCGCCGCCGCCGCCCGGCTCATTTTCCCTCCTTTGTAACCGAGAGCAGCGCGGCCGGCGGCCGACAGCGGGGGTGGCGCGGCCGGAGGCGGGGCGGGGACGGGCTGGGAACAAGGTGCGGGAGCCGGGGGTCGCCGGAGCGCGCGGGGCACAGGCGGGGAGAAGTTCTCAGCCCCGAGTTTCGGGCGTTAGGGAGAAAGAGCCGCGGCGCGGAACCGCCACCCGCCCCGCCCTAACCGCCCCTCCCGCCGCTTCCGCCCCGCCTCCCCCTTGGCAAAGGACCCCGGGCTCGGGACCCCAGGGGGACCTTGGCTACCCGGCTCGGAGTCCGCGTCCTCGGCGGGCCTCTAGCCCCGCTCGCGCCCCCGCGGCGCCCCCTCCCGGCCGCCCCCGCGCGCCTCCCCCGGCCCTGCCCGCCCCGCCCGCGCGCTCCAGGACCCAGGCCGTTGGAGGGCCTCGAACAGGCAGGGCTGGGAGCGGGCCCCTACTGGGGACTCCTCCTCGCGCTTTGGGGAGGCCACCCAAGGAAAGGCTCTGGATCTCGGTCGTTTATGACTGATTTTCTCCTTGCCACGAACGGTTGTGAAAAGGGCGAGGACCTGGGGGGAGGGGGTGGCCACCACCACTACCTCTGGGTCGGGGGAGTGGAAAGGCCTCGGAGACGCACTCAGGTTTGAGGGCGACTTTTTCTTTTCCCAGTTTTGCTAGGGAGGTTGTTAAGTTGGGCCCGTTTTTTAGGGGAGTCAAGTGCAAAGGCAGAAGCGTCAACTGTAACCCCCCAAGGCACGGTTAAGTGCTGTTTCCTTCACCGCTGTGCCACACTGAGTGACTGATGGGAATGTAGATGCAGCTGATTTCTGATATAAATACCCAGTTCTATAGTAAATAGCAATGGGATTCTAGAATGTATTACCAATTCTGGAATATATTGGTAATCTAGAATTACCAATATTCTAGAATTGGTAATTCTAGATTGCCGATTCTAGATTACCAATTCTAGCATGTATGTCTAAACTGGAAGACTTGGAGCCAAAAAAGATTCCGACCTCCTCTTCCCCGGCCTCAAAAAATAAATTTTAAAAAGGAGGACGTTGGGGGAGGCTTTAGAAAATCCCAAAACAAACAGTTCAGGCAGCAAACACACATCGTCTTCATTCTATTAAAACGTGGTGCAGCGAACCCTCCAAACATCACTCTCCCAAGGGAGAGAGAAGGAAGATGGGGGAGGGACTGAATGTTGATTTGGGGCCAGCAAACTCCTTATGAATAGAAATTTAGTAATCTTGAGTCATCTGGCTGTGTAAGTAATAAGAGCTTGTGAGTGTGTGACAATGCTGTTTGGTTTAAAGGAAGTTTTGGGGAGTTTGTGTTTTGTTAAAAGATTTTTATCTTAAAACAAAAACTAGCCCCCTGCCTTCCTTAAATTGTGAGGTAGAACACTTCGACTTGTTCTCCTCTGCACTGAGCATATTATAGGGTCTTGATAGATGGCAGCTGATAACAGACAGGAAGTCAAGCCAAGCAAAGGAGAGTGGGGAATTCATCAAGATGCAAGAAGGCTGGGTCCTAGTGACCATAATTAGATATTATAGACAGCACCAAGTATGGCCTCAGACAGGAAAAAGTTTGACTTTTACCACTTCCTCAGATTACTTAGGGAGAAAGTTATCAGCAGCCATGAATGAAAGAACAAAAGCAACCAATTAAAATACTGATGGGTTCTATCTACCGAGTCAACAAAGTTGAAGAAATAGTTACTAATTTAATAATTGAGTACTGTGTGTCTGTGGCTATCCTATTCACTCTGACAATGACTAGTTCATATAGGTAAATACACATATAACTACAGATACAGATTCTCCATTTTACCTCCCCAGTATTTAATATTTCCAACCTTTTTAAAGGTCAACTTCTGCTTGAATAAATCATGGTATATGCATACAAAGGTATAGTAAGTAAACTTTTTTAGATGAGATAAGTCAATATGTACTGATGTGTAAATATGTCTAGGGTAAGTGAGTAACAAGCAAATTTATCATTAAATCATTTGTGGGGAAAAATATACAGATGTATGTTTCCACATGCACAGAAAATTTCTCCAGAAAAAGAACAAAGAACGATTAAGTGTGCATACCCAGAATAAACAGAACATGTCCTTTGCCCTTACACCTTTAAGTACAATTTGAATGTTTTACCCAAAGAACACATTACTTATAAATACTAATAAAAATACTAATTTAAAACATAAAAATAATATTTACTTCATTTTTACCTACCCTACTCCAAAACTTCTGCTTTCGCATCTCCAAAATAAACCTCACCTCATTACAATAGTATTCCTAACAGGAGAGATAGTGGTTAGTAATGGACCAAATAAACCTTGTCAATTATGAATAACCAACTTCCCGTTATATGCTTAACAACTTCCTTTGTTGGTTATATATTAAAATGATTAATTTTGTAAGAAACTGTGACACAAAGGAGGACATTTTTAACTGGATAGTTTTAAAATGTATACACTTAATAGGAATCATCTCTTTACACAGTTGTTTCACTTATGTCTTTATCCTACATTTTTAAGTTCCCTGAGGGAAGGGAAAAGTACAATGTTTATTTCATAGTGAGTGTAAGCTAAAAATTTTTTTTAATGTGTATTCATTTTTGAGAGATGGAGGAAGACAGAGCATGAGTGGGGGAGGGGCAGAAAGAGAGAGACACACACAGAATCCAAAGCAGCAGAGCCTGATGCAGGGCTCGAACCCACAGACCATGAGATCATGACCTGAGCTGAAGTCAGACACTTAACCAACTGAGCCACTTAGGTGCCCCATCACAGTGGATGCAAATTAAATGTCAAGTGAATGTAGAATGTATCGCTGCCCCTGAGAAGTGATGTGTTGTCCTCAGAAACAAAGATGACTATCCAGCATCTGTGTGGCATATGTATTTTCAGTGGGAGGATGGATCTGTGCCAGTCCTCCATCCGAACTTCTGGTTCACAAGGTTATAGTTTGGCTGGACTGAATTAAAGTTGCAGTATCTGAATACAAACACATAAACTTACCTACAGGCTGAACCCAACATGAGTTGACCTTAATCAAATTCATCGATTAAAGCATACATATATATTAATTAGGCCTTGAGGAGTAGCAACAGTGGCTGGACATCCACAACTCATGGGTTCTAGTCCCTACTCTAAATGTTGTGTGGCCTTAAATAAAGTGACTTACCCACTTTCTTATCTATAAAAAAAAAAAAGGGAGGGGGCTTGAACTAGATGACCTCCAGGGTCATTCATTCCTGCAAAATTCTGATTTTAAGTTGAATGGTGAAATTTCTCCTCTCCCAGCTTATGTACTAAAAGGTAGATTTATTAATGAGGAGTAATTAACATGCAAGTAAGATGGACAAAGACAAAGACCATCGACAAAAATTAGGTAAAATTTAAGATACATTATTTCTAGTTCTGCTATACATTAATTACACTTTTATTATAAATGGATCTTGCCCATATAAGAAAAACAGCAGGCTAATATGCTGGCAGTAAATTTTAAGGGAATGAATCCTACTCCAAAGAAGATAAATTATAGAGGATTTGATTAGAATCTATAATCTAGCAAAAGGAGAAAACAGACTTACTGACCTGAAACAGTATGAAAAGATATTATCAGTAAAATAAAATCTATGAAACAAGGATGTCAAGTATGTAGGGAATAGAGTGGGAAAGCAAAATTAAAAAGAGAAAATGTATGTTTATTAATGTAAAATTTTAGAATTTAACCAAAGGGTAAATATTAAGACATACAGTCAGGTTGTAATTATTGAAGTGGTGGAAATTTACCTAATTAAATATCCTCTTAGAAATCTAAATAGTCACCCTAGTTAATTATTTTTAGGATCAAGTATTATCCTCCTTTTTTGAACACAGCCAGCAGGAACTGAAGTAGCACAAGTTTAAGTGACTTATACAAAGTTCCCAGTGAGTCATCAGTGAAACTGGCACATGGAATCCAAAACTCTTGTCACCAACTTTTGGTTAATGTCTAGCCTTAAGGGTTCCCCCCCACCTTTTTTTGACATAGAGCAAATTAAAATAAAAAAGGGAAGGGGAATGAAGGGTTGTTATATCCACACTTAGGTAAATGGAGCTCCCCATCCTTCCCCCTCCCTGTCTATCCACCACCCATTGCCTAGTGACTCCTAATTTCAATCCCTTTCACATTTACAGGAATCATTCTTGTTGCCACAAACATCCCGGCTTGTGCAAAACTAAGACCTGTATTTGTCTAATTGTTTTATAGGTAATTCTCTGCTCATCATATATTTCAAGAGACCTAAGGACCTAAATAAATTGATCTACTTGCAAATGGCTGTAGTATGAACAAAGAAGCTGCCAAAACATCCAAATGATGTCAATATTAATTAGCTCAGAATAGTTTTGAAGAAAATAAACTACCAGAGTCAAAGCATGCATTGAAATACTGGTGAGCTGCCCTGTCCTATTAAACCATGTTTAAATATTAATGTTACCTTGTTCCTGTTTTCAATTATTATATAATTTGTACAATGGAAGTCCATAGAAGAAAATACCAACCATGACATAACTCACTGAATCATGCTGTTTGGTGTTATTTGTGTGTGTGATACAGATGTGTCATCAAGAAAGGGTCCTCATTTATGACTGTCATCAATTTCAGTGCATCATGTTGCAGATCCATCAGAATTAAACTTCAGGGACCAGTCCTTTAATTGAATTCTGAACATGGATGTGAAAATGGTCAGAAGCAAATGTTTTAGTGAACCAAAACCTTATGCCTTTTGGTCAGTACAGACAAGTCCTGTTAGGAACAATATGTTCAGAAATGCAGCTCTTGTATCAAAAACACCCTAATCTTTCTTTCCAAGGCACTTGACAGTTCATCTGCATTCACATGCCTATTCTAATCAAGTGCTTCTAAGCCAAAAAAAGTGTCCATAGAATAATTATGTTGATGGTGTCATCAGACATATCACATTCCCTAGCAAAACTCACTATTTATTATTTTTAAATGTAATTGAAATACTTATGGTTTTATAATGTGCTATAAATTGATGCTTTCATTTTAACCCATACTACTCCAAGAGACATTATCATTACCACCGTGTTACAAAAGGAAATGAGCCTAGCGATGCCTAGATGCTGCCCCCAAAATCATCACACAGCTTCCAGTTTTAGATTGAGACACAGTTTGGTTACTAAAAACTTTTCTTTTATAAAGAAATTTTGTGTCATGATATATGACATTTTATTTTTGTTTTGATACACTTTGGGTATAATCATGGTTGTCCTTTTGGAAAGAAAGAACTATTCCAAAGCAGAGAAAGTTCTAAAAACAAACTCAAGCAGGTTAATGGATAGATAAAAACTCCTAAATTCCAGTACTATATTTTCTTTTTTCATACCTTATGGGAAAATATTAAAGGTGTGGTATTCAAAGGTAATACAATTGACTTTGAAAAAGAGGCTCCTTTCTACTCTACTCGGTGCTTGTAAATGAGCTAAACATTCTAAAACTATCACTAATTGGGCCGTTGCAGCACGCATCAGAGTAGTGGATTCATAAAATGTAATTTGGTCATAACTAACATTTAATATAATATTCCTCACCTATGAGAATGAGTCATACCAAAATTACTTGGTGTCTTAGTCTGTTTGGCTGCTATAAATGGAATACCACAGACTGGGTGGCTTTTTTTTTTAATTTTTTTTAATGTTTATTTATTTTTGAGACAGAGAGAGACAGAGCATGAATGGGGGAGGGTCAGAGAGAGAAGGAGACACAGAATCTGAAGCAGGCTCCAGGCTCTGAACTGTCAGCACAGAGCCCAACGCGGGGCTTGAACTCACGGACCGTGAGATCATGACCTGAGCCGAAGTCGGACATGTAACCGACTGAGCCACCCAGGCGCCCCAACTTGGTGGCTTTTAAACAACAGAAATTTATTTTCCACAGTTCTGGAGGCTGAAAGTCAAATCAGGAAACCAGCATGGTTGACTTCAGCTGAGAACTCTCTTCCAAGGTGAAGACCGTCAACTTCTCACTGTTGAGAAGTGGGGAGGGAGCTCCCTGGGACATCTTTTACAAGGGCACTAATCTCATTCATGAGAGCTTCATACTTATAATCTAATCATCTCCCAAAGACCCTCCAAATACCATCATATTGGGGATTGTTTCAACATATGAATTTTGGGGAAACACAAACATTCAATCTGTGCATTTGGGGAGCATTTTCAAAGGATCATTCTAGAGCATCCTAGGCAGAGACTGGAGAAGCAGGAGGAGAAAGGGGCACATATAGATTGAAAAAGACTCCAAGATGATTCTTGTACAACCCCCAACAAGTAGTAAGAATCATTGATTTAGTCCCTTAAATGGCAACATGATGGTTGTTATTTGATGAAAGCCAGATAGGGAAGACAACGTAGAAATATTCATGGAGCATAAAAGACAGTAATGCTGGAGAGGTAACATCCTAGGTGTGTTTCAAATGGTAAAACAGAAACCAGGGATAGGAGCCATAAGATACTCTCAGTTCTAGAACCTTTTGTAATGGCCTATATAGTATCACCAATCCTCTGCTTCTTCATCTGTAAACAACAGAGAGAGAATTGTTCTGGTTCTACCAGCCGAAAATTATCTCCTTTTCCTAATCAAATATATTTGATTTTTTCTAATTACAAACCAAAAAAACAGACATAGTCCAATTGAGTTGAACAGAAAGGATTGAGAGAATTGTTTTCTAGTACTATCTCTATTCTCTTATCATAAGCAAGTAATTTTACTTGACTTCATTTGTGTAATTATCAAATGCTTTTTTAAATTTAAATTCTAGTTAGTTAACATACAGTGTATTATTAGTTTCAGGTATAGAATTTAGTGATTCATTGCTTACATATAATACCTGATGCTCATTACAAGTGCACTCCTTAGTCCCCATCATCTGTTTAACCCATTCTCCGCCACCACCCCCCACCTTCCCTCTGGTAACTATCAGTTTGTTCTCTACAGTTAGGTGTCTATTTCTTGGTCAAATGCATTTTGATACTTACCATGTCCCAAGCACTGTGCTAGGAGCAGGATATACTGCAGTGAAAGAGGTGGAGCACAGTCATAGCCCCTGCCTGCACAGAGCCTGCAGACTAGTGAGGGAAAATGAAAAGTGACCCGTTTTATTTTTTTAAGTTTATTTATTAATTTTGAGAGAGAGAGCACTTGTGCACACGTGAGTGGGGGAGGGCCAGAGAGAGAGGAAAGAGAGAACCCCAAGCAGGCTCCCCATTGTTAGTACAGAGCCCCACTCAGAGCTCAATCTCACAAAACATGAGATCATGACCTGAGCCAAAATCAAGAGCTGGACGCTTAACCGATTGAGCCACCCAGGCGCACCCCCTCCCCATTTTAAAACAGAGGAAGAACTGGGTGCTATCGATACCGTGCATCAGAGAGATTTCTCTTGCTTCTGAAGGTCAGAGATGTCCACCACATAAATTGAGACCTGAAAGATCCACAGAAGTAGTCAGGCGACAGGCAGGAGTTCCTGGAAGAGAAATCAGCACTTGGGGCCAGATGGCATAGGAAGAACATAGTGCATTCAAGAAACTGAAAGATGGTCTGAATATAGAACAGATATGAAATAGTCTGGTGAATTTGACTAGGACCAAAAAGTAGACACTTTAGTAATCACGTAGTAAAGGCTATGTATGTTTTAGTTACTATTAGAAATGTCAGACAACACTCATGGTACTTTCTGTTCCTCTTAAAAACCCACAAAGATGGAGCGCCTGGGTGGCTTGGTCAGTTGAGCGTCCGACTTCGGCTCAGGTCATGATCTCACGGTCCGTGAGTTCGAGCCCCACGTCGGGCTCTGTGCTGACGGCTCAGAGCTTGGAGCCTGTTTCAGATTCTGTGTCTCCCTCTCTCTCTGCCCCTCCCCTGTTCATGCTCTGTCTCTCTCTGTCTCAAAACGAAATAAATATTAAAAAAAAAATAAATTAAAAAAAAACCCACAAAGCTATAGTGAATGGACTTTTTTAAGCAAAAGTACACATGCAAGTAGATAAAAGAAGAAACCAAAACAATTTTGGAAGCTGGAAAAATCGTAATTGAGTAGTTATTGACTTGTCAGTCCCAAGAAAGCTGAATCCTAAGCCAGCAGTTGCCAGGGCTGAGAGGCAACCTACTGAAGGTTGATAACTGAATGTCAAGACACTTAACTTTCTTTCCTCTCCTTCTTCCCATAGTTCTGACCAACCAATTGTCCTACAGTGAAACCCACATTTGACAGGCCCAACCATGTAAATTGAGTTGCCTAAAACTTTTTAGTGCCTATTTCCTAGACATAGGCAGACAGTCAAAAATCTCCAGACAGCTGATGGAATACTCTAATAAGAAAGAGGCCAAAACTAACATAGAAAAGCAACCAGGAAGAAATAAAGACTATGCAGGAGTGGGAGAGGGAGGGTATTAGTATCTTCAAAGATTCAAAGACAGTGAAATACTATAAGATACTGCAGTTATTAGACAAGAACAGGATGCTACAAATGGTTTTAAAAGTAGCGGCCAGGGGGCAAAATGGATTCTTGGATATTAAAAATATCATGGTATAAAATAAACTTCAGGTGAAGGTTTAAAACATAAAGATGAGGAACTATCCCAGGAAGTAAAAAAAAAAAAAAAAAGAAAGAAAGAAA
>NW_024412391.1:66742455-66753125 GCF_014898765.1 Herpailurus yagouaroundi
CAGGCTCTGAGCCATCAGCCCAGAGCCGACGCGGGGCTCGAACTCACTGATGGCAAGATCATAAACAGAGCTGAAGTCGGACGCTTAACCGACTGAGTCACCCAGGCGCCCCTGAGAGATTTTTTTTTTAATTTTTTTTTTTTAATTAACGTTTATTTATTTTTGAGACAGAGAGAGACAGAGCATGAATGGGGGAGGGGCAGAGAGAGAGGGAGACACAGAATCGGAAGCAGGCTCCAGGCTCTGAGCCATCAGCCCAGAGCCCGACGCGGGGCTCGAACTCACGGACTGCGAGATCGTGACCTGGCTGAAGTCGGACGCTTAACCGACTGCGCCACCCAGGCGCCCCTGAGATTTTTTTTTTTACATGAGTAAGGTACAGACTAGTCCAGGAAGTTCAATATCTGAATAATGGGAGTTCCAGAAAGAGAGAATGGAGAAAATGGAGGGGAGAAATTATCAAGGAAATTTCCTGGAATGAAAGGACATGACTTCCCCAATTGAAACAGTTTATTGAGCTCCCAAGACAATGGATGAAAACAGACCTACACAGAGACACATCATTCTAAAATTGCAAAATCCTGTGGACAAATAGAATATTCTAAAAACCCTCAGAAAAGAAAAACAAGATTCTAAAAAGAATTAGGGACCAGAATGACTTCAGACATCTCAATAGCCACACTGGATGCTAGAAAATAGTAGAAGAAAGTAACTTGTAATGTAGAGTTCCCCAGCCAAATTATTCCTTAAGTGGGAAGGTAGAATATACATTTTTCAGACATGGAAAGATAAAAAATGTTGCTTTATAGGTCATTTCTCAGGAAGCTTTCAGAGGATTTGTTCAACCAAAATAAGAAAAGAGAAAATGGAATCCAGGAAATGAGATTCTAATGCATGAGTAAGAAAAGATGATGGTGAAGGGAAAATCTAAGACCACAGCTCTGAAGGAAGCTCAAAGACCAACAAATCTGGTGGACTAGAGTGGGACAGAGGCCCTGGGGGAAAGATCATTGAGAAAATGGCATGGATAGAATAACTGATGTTTAAAGTATGTTGAGGGAAAATTTACCAAACTGAGGGTGTGGACAGTTTAGGAATGTATTAATGATAAATATGTAGAAAGTACACAGTTCAGTGCCCAGAGGTAGGCATGATCACCCGCTCAGGAATTTATTTGACTGTCCAGACACAATGCACCCACCAGTGAATATAAATGAGGTATATTTAGGAATAACACTAAGATGGGGGAGGGAATCAGGAGGGAAAGGGTTCATTCAGGGGTCTGGTGAGAGAGTGAGCAAAGGGCTAGGAGTAGTCTGGGGCTTTCACTGTGGTTAAAGGGTAGAATCAGCATGGTGGGGATTCCACCTCGCATGGGCTAGAGCCTGAGCTATATTCGAAATTCCTGTCAACTCTTAGAGGTAAAGGCCTATACAGTTCTTCTACTTTTGGTTGCCCAGATGTGGGGGAGATAGAAAAGATGAGTGGAGATTGAAAACTGTCAACAAACATCAAAAATGGCCTCTTTATCACAAAACCAAGTTACAGGGGGGCAGGGGGAAGACTGTAATTAACTCAAGAAAAAAACAAAAGTTGAACAGGAAGGGAAAATTTTCATAGCATAGTATATGCTGTGATTTACAAAGTCCTATCAGTACAGATACTAAATGCAATATAATTAAGTTACAGCCACACTGAGAAGATGAAGAATGGGAAGTGTTCATGTATGTGATAGGTATCATAGGAGTTGGTGAAAATAAGCTGAATCTTCAACTTTTAGAATTGGAAGTCATTGACTTTTTTTTAAATAGCAATAGAAACATGTTCTTTAGGGATATGGAAATGATTCCAAAGGAGTCAGGTAAAATAATTAACAGTGGTTGCCTCTTGGGAGCTGAAGCATAAGAGATGACATATAGTAATGTGGGACAGGGTATGTTGGTGGACTGCTGTTTTGTTTGTTTATAACAAGTATGTATGTATAACTTTTTGAACACACATAATTAAATTACCCCCAAATTTGACTTTATCCTTAAAGGTAATGGGGAGCTATAAATCAGCTTGCAGCTCTAAACAATGAGGCTGTGGCATGATAGTGAGATCAAATTTGCATTTAATTAAGATTATTCTAGTTATTTTGTAGAGAACAATTAGAGGGAAGAAAGAATGGATACAGACGTGTCTATTAGGAAGCTTAATCTAGACCAGAATCTAGACAGGAAGTGATGTTGGCCTGGATTCAGATATGGCAACAGAAGTAGGTAAAAGACAGATTTGTGAGTATTTTGTGGTTGATTGGACTGTGGTCTGGAAGAGGAAAAATTCAAGACTCATACTGCATTTTCTGGTTTGGACAAGGGGTGGGTGGGGACCATTCATTAAGATAGGACATCCATAAGAGGAGCAGGTTTGGAGGAAGTGGAATGGTTTTAAGTATTGGCTATCCAAGCAGAATGGCTATAAGGATACTGCAGATATGGACCTAGAGCTCAGGAGAGAAAGCTGGGCTGGAGACATAGATTTGGAATCAGCAGCATAGGATAACAATTGAAATCTAGGAGTGGGTGAGATTGCTCAGGGAGTGGGTGTCAAGTAACCAGCATCAGAAGCAGAGCCTGAAGGAACATAAACAAGGGCATAAGGAGAGGAGTCAGCAAAGGGAAATGAGAGAGAACAAGCAGAGAAGTGGTAGGAAGGCCTATGTACTATGGAAGTCAGATAAAAAGTTCAACATTATCCAATAAAGTCAAAAGGGTGACTTGAGAGATGGAAACAAATGCACTGGAGGGGCAAAGGGAAGGGCCATGTCTGTGGAGCAGTGGGCCAGTTTGCAGTGTACCTATGAGCCAAGGCATTCATTTTAAACTCTGTTTAACAGATAATAATAGGAAATTTTCTTGAGGCTTTATTATGGGCCAGATATTGTATGATGTTCTTTATATACTTTATCTCATTTAACCCTCAAAACAAAACAATATGATTTCTATGAAATAGATGCTATTATTAACACCCCCTTTTTCAAATGAGGAAGCTGAAGTTTGAAGAAGGTACTTAATTCCTTAAAGGAATAGAGATAGCAAGCAGACAGGCTGGAATTTGATCTCAAGGGTCTAACTCCAGAATGTACACTCTAAGCATCATACTATACCCTCTAAGTGATCTGCCATAAATAACACTATTCGCTCATCCATTCAACAAGCCTGCTGTGTGCCAGGCACTATTCCAGGTGCTAGTGACCGACAGTGTGCACAGCAATGCCCCTGAACTCACAGGTAGATAGTAACCTTCCATTGGAGGAGATAGTAAACAAATTTAAAAATTCAAGTATATTTTCAGTACTTAGTGTAATGAACCCTAAGAAGGCAGGGTAAGTTGCTTGACAGTGGCTAGAGAAAATAGTTATTTCAGATCATAGGTCTTCCTAAGATGATATTTCAGCAAAAACCTGCATAAATTCAGTGACCAAGCATGAAAAGATGCATTCCAGGCTGAAGGAAGTGGAAGTGACACCATCTGAGGCAGGGCGGAGGCAGGAGTGGGTGCAGAAAGATCAAGGAGAAATTGGTAAGCCATAAAGTTGGTAAGGGAGGCAGACCTATATCATGTTCAGCCTCAGAGGTAAGACTTTAGCTGTTGTTCTTTTTTTCAGTTTATTTTTTAATGTTTTTTTTATTTTTTATTTTTGAGAGAGAAAGAGAGAGCACAAGCACCAGCAGGATAGGGGCAAAGAGAGAGGGGGACAGAGGATCTGAAGCAGGCTCTGCACTGACAGCAGCAAGCCCAATGTAGGTCTCGAACTCAAGAACCCTGAGATCATGACCTGAGCTGAAGTCAGATGCTCGACCAACTGAGCCATCGAGACTCCCTATTAGGTTTATTTGTTTATTTTGAAAGAGAGCCCTTGAGTGAGGGAAGGGCAGAGAGAGAATCCCAAACAGGCTCCACTCAGTGTGGAGCCAGATACAGTACTCCATCTCACGACAGTGAGATCATGACCTGAGCCAATATCAAGTCAGAGGCTTAACTGACAGAGCCACCCAGGCACCCCAGAGTTTAGCTGTTGTTCTAAGAATGATAAGAAGTCTTGGGAAGATTTTGAACAGACCAGTGATAAACTCTGACTCACATTGTATTAACTTGTAAGAGAGCCCAGACTTTGGATTCTGTGACCCTCGCTCTTTACATTATTATCTAGAATTGAGATGCCATGTGGCTACCAAGCACTTGAAATTTGCCCAGTCTAACGTGATACATACTCTAAGTGTTAAATACACCCCAGATTTCAAAGACTTGGTACTGAGGTGCCTGGATGGCTTAGTCGGTTGATTGTCCAACTCTTGGTTTTGGCTCAGGTCATGATATCACGGTTTGTGAGTTCAAGCCCTGTGTCTGGCTCTGTGCTGACAGTGCAGAGCCTGCTTGGGATTCTCTCTCTCTCCTTCTCTCTCTGCCCCTCCCTCTCTCACTTTCTCTGTCACGCTCTCTAAAAAGTAAATAAATAAACTTTAAAAAAAAGTCTTGGGGGGCGCCTGGGTGGCGCAGTCGGTTAATCGTCCGACTTCAGCCAGGTCACGATCTTGCGGTCTGTGAGTTCGAGCCCCGCGTCGGGCTCTGGGCTGATGGCTCGGAGCCTGGAGCCTGCTTCAGATTCTGTGTCTCCCTCTCTCTCTGCCCCTCCCCCATTCATGCTCTGTCTCTCTCTGTCTCAAAAATAAATAAACGTTAATTTAAAAAAAAAATTAAAAAAAAAATCTCTCAGGGGCGCCTGGGTGACTCAGTCGGTTAAGCGTCCGACTTCAGCCAGGTCACGATCTTGCAGTCTGTGAGTTCGAGCCCCGTGTCGGGCTCTGGGCTGATGGCTCCGAGCCTGGAGCCTGTTTCCGATTCTGTGTCTCCCTCTCTCTCTGCCCCTCCCCCATTCATGCTCTGTCTCTCTCTGTCCCAAAAATAAATAAACGTTGAAAAAAAAATTTTTTTTAAATAAATAAATAAAAGTCTTGGTACCAACAATAGAATAGATCTCATAAACAATTATTTATATTCATTATACGTTGAAATTATGATATTTTAGATATATAGGCTTGAATAAAATATAACATTCAGATTAATTTCACCTACTTCTTTTTGACTTTTTAAAAGATGTAGCTACTAGAAAATTTTAAATTTCATATGTGGCTTGTGTTATATTTTTATTAGACAGCCCTAGTCTAGACAACTTCCCTTCTGTTCTCAGCTTCATAATGCAGTGAAGACAAATGAAATAACTTGTGTAGGGCATTTTGAGTTTTCTTAAGGAAACACATTATGTAACAGCAAGATAAATTATTGAGGATGATAGTCAGCCAAAAAATGTACCATTCTTTATAAGCCAAAGATAATGTTACTGACTTGGTTGTGGTTTTGTGTTGTTTTTCCAACAGTGGTGATGAGTTTGCACAAAGTCATCTGTAATGTTTCTCTCCCCACCCATTCCACCCCCTCCTTATGCTCCCTTATAACTAAAACAGCATGTTTTTTAAATACCTGGCCCAGGTTAAGAATGCAGTTCTCCAGCCATGGAAAGTTTTCTCTGTGCAAAGCACTCAGTCCTATATAGGTTTGAACCTCAGTCTATTTAATGTGAAATTCTAATTGTCTGGTATACCCAGCAAGCAGCTTCCAAATGTCAATAATTATATCTATAATCATAATAATAAAATACTCTTGGTTTCTTATATTTAATTTGAAATATAGTCGATTAGAATGTACTCTTACTGAAAAAATTGACACACAAGCTTTGACCAAGAAATTTGTTTTTCTTTGTGAGTTTGTATCTGTGAAAATTCTCACAATGTTATAAATTAAATCATATTTTGATTTACATACTGTAGCATTAAAAATATTATTATAAGACATTGGGCTTATTGGGGATGATATAACTATATTACTCTATCTGAGGTCTTGAATACCAGTAAGAAAACATAAGCATCAGATGGACCCTCCTTCATCTCTGCCTACTCACTTCTCCTCCCACTTTCTTGTTTTCTCCTGACAGGTAGATGACAGGCCTTCACTCTCAATTTTCAGTCTCTACTGTTAAGCTCTGGATTCATTTTCCTTCTCAAGGACGTAACTCGCTGCTTTGCCTAACCTTTTTCTCCTGCACGTCACAATCTCCTACTCTACTGGATCATCTCCATCAGCAACAAACAGTTTTGAAATCTCTCATCTTTAAGCACACACACACACCTCCCTTGTCCCCACATTTCCTTCCCTAAACTTTATAGTTTCTCTACTTCTCTTTATGGCAAAATCTTTCAAAAGGGTTGCCTGTAACTCTGCTTCCATTTCTTCATCTCCCATTCATTCTTCAATGTACTAGTTAGGTTTCCTTCCCCCTGCTGAAATCACTCTTGTCAAGAGCAAGCTAAGACCTTCATGAAACCAAATGCAAAAGACCTCTGTCCTCATCTTATAGTGCTCTCAGAGTACTTGTGATTATGTGATACAGTTGGCTACACCTTGAAGTCGAAATACTCTTGGCTTCTATGATGCTATACTCTGGTTTCCCACCTATCCAATTGGTTACTCATTCTCAATCTCCTTACCAGCTCCTGTGTTTCTATCAGACCCCTAAATGTTGAGGACCCTCAGATTCCTTGGCCTCTTCTCTTTATCTACTCTTTTTGTAGGTCCTTTCAATCATTCTCATAACTTTAATAGCCATCTAAATGCTGATAATCCCCAAATGTATGCCCCAAATGTAAAGTCCAGATCCATATACCCATAAGTTGAGTCTCAACTACATATCTCAAACTTTACATGTCTACAAATAAAATACTGATGTATTCTTCTCATACTAAAAGTAATAAAAATATGGGACACCTGGGTGGCCCAGTCAGTTAAACAACCAACTCTTGATTTCAGCTCAGATTATGATCTCATGGTTTCATGAGTTCGAGCCCTTTGTGGGGTTCTACACACTGACCTCACACAGAATCTACTTGGGATTCTGTCTCTCCCTCTCTCTCTGCCCCTCCCCCACTAACGGTCTCAAAATAAATAAATAAACTTAAAAAAATTAAAGTAATAAGAATAGTAGTAAGACAAGGAGGAGAAGAAGGAAAGGGATAAAAAGGAAGGAAGGAAAGAAAGAAGAAAGGGAAGAAGGATCAAAAGATGAATTACATTTTTGCTCTAACCAAAAATCAAGATGCCCCTTAATTCCCATACTTAATCGTATTTATAATATGATTAACTATATTTAATCCATCAGCAAACTATGTCTTGCTGAGCTCCAAAATGTCTCTTTTCCTTCTATTCATCTCCACCACCACGACTCTAGATCAGGGCATCATTATCTCTCACTTAGACTATTGCTATATCCTCCCAACTGACCTCCCTGTCTCTGCTCTCATACCTGCCCAATTCATTTTCATTTTAGCCAAAGGGATCTTTTTAAACCATGAAAGTTCATGTCACTCTCCTGTTTAAACTGTTCCATGGTTTGACAACTTCCTGCTGCCCTTGGAATGAAATCCAAACACCTGTCACTCACAGCTCCACATAGTTCATCCCCAGCCTAACTCCCCCTACCGCCCCAACTCTTCTTCATCTTGGGGTTTTATACTTGCTAATGTTTATACCTGGAATGCTCCCTGACTCTAACCTCCTCCTCTCATTTGAATGACAGACTTCTTTTCATCTGAGTCGCAATTTAAATGCCATCTCAGAGAGACTTCCAGCTTACCCATTTTCAAGCAACCTTGCTCATTTATTTTTTCACAAAGCCTTGCTTGTTTCCCTCCTTGTATTTCCCACAATTCTGATTGCATACTTTTGTATTTTGCTTTCTTGACTCTCATCCCTTGCCCCTCCCTCTTCATTCCAGATAAGAGGACTGAAATGCTGGTTGGGATAAGACACTGGATGCTGTAGCCATGCCCCTCCTTTCTCCCTTCCTTTGGAAGCCAGCTTGTCTACTGAGTGTGTATCTGTCTGCCTGCCCTTGTCAGGAGTTTCACAAGAACAAGCCTGTGCTAGTTCACTGCCTGTGGCTGAGTGTGAAGCCCAGTTCAGGCCTAAAGTATTAGGAACCCTACTGTGTGATGATACAACTAAGCTATGATCACAGAAACTCCATCAGAAAGAACGCTGACATTTTGATCTAGATCTCAATATCTTTGGACATCAGGTAAAGAAGAGAGGGGTGCTATATTGACCCATATAAATACAAATATCTCTTTACTGAAATGAATGGAAATCTAGGCCTATGGCATTTCAATCTTTTTAAGAAATGGTATCCTGACTTTAAACCATACACATGTTAGTCCTAATAAGT
Source organism: Herpailurus yagouaroundi (assembly GCF_014898765.1). Lineage (NCBI taxonomy): Eukaryota > Metazoa > Chordata > Mammalia > Carnivora > Felidae > Herpailurus > Herpailurus yagouaroundi. The sequence continues at coordinate 66,750,776 of NW_024412391.1, forward strand.
GTGTGTGTGGGGGGGGGAGGGAATGACTAACAAAATAAAAGCAGAGATGTTCTGATTACAGTAGTGATTATATTCATTACTACTTTTTATGTAGCAAGTAACAGGAAGCTCAATTCAGGTTAACAAGCGATAAGAAAAATTCATTGGTTCACATAACTGAATATTGGGGAATTTATCCTCATCAGGGAGAGGCTAATCCTAGATCGAATGACTATGACCAGTTCCCAGGTTTTTTCTATTTCTTGGCTCTGCCAAGAGCTCTGGGTAGCTCAAGATGGGAAAAAGAAACTGTACTACAAACAAATAATGTTTAAGAGACCTCTGCCCTTGTGGTTCAAAGATGGCTACCAGAGATTCCTGGAGTTACTTGTTTTCACTCGTGTCCAGCAGCAAAGAAAGCATCTCTGTCAGTACCGTCTGCCAAAACATATATTTAAAATTTTTTAAATGTTTTCTTTCTCTCTAGCAGCATGGGCAAAATCTCTTGGATTGAATCATGTGTTATCTTGAACTAATCAATTCTACAGTCAGAAACATCAGATTCCAGGTCTTACATGCAGAGCAGAGATGGGATCAACCACTAAAAGCATGTGACTGAGAATAAGCTGGGGGTATTCTTGCTGGAGAAAGTGAAGAATAGGTTTTGAATGGAGGCAACCAATCAATGTCTGCATAAGCCTAAGAGGCTTGAATAACTGTAGCCTGATTTACAGCCCTTCTGTGTGGATTCAATCTCTTATAATACACAACCCCCCTCTCTATATTCCACAGTATTTGTGATCTTCCTTTCTTCTCCTCTTTCTTTCTTCTTTCTTTCTTTCTTTCTTTCTTTCTTTCTTTCTTTCTTTCTCCCTCCCTCCCTCCCTCCCTCCCTCCCTCCCTCTCTTTCCTCCTTCCTTCTTCCCTTCCTTCCTTTCTTTCTTTTCTTTTTTCTTCCTTCCTTTCTTTCTTTCTCTTTCTCTCTCTCCCTCCCTCTCTCTCTCCCTTCTTTTCTCTCTTTCTTTCTTTCTTTCTAACTGAATTGGCCAGGATAAACATCTGTGCCCATATAGTTGTCCTATTTACAAGGCCCTAGGGGAGCTCTTTGGAATAGTTTAAAATTTTTAAATTTTAAGAAAATGTGTACTAAATATGGGAAGGAAAAAGACCCATTTCACAGGACAAATGTAAAAGACTAGCCACAGTGTTTATCACCTATGCCAAGTTCTAAAGTGCCAAATGAGCAAAGGCTTAGAAAAACAAATGCAAGAGACCAGGGTCTTCAACTGGGGGATTGGAGGTATGTGGTCTCCCTGGGGCCCGGGTGGGGCGGAAGGTGGGGGTAAGTGGCCATGGATTGTTTCAGATAAACATTCCTAAAATGGAATGACCCAAGAAAGCTCCTGTGGTCAAGGCTAAATTAGGCTGTCTCTCCTTTCCTCTATCCTGGGCTTTTATCACCTGATAATAAAAAGGACTACCTCACACTCATCCCAAACCTACTAAGTCATTGCCTGGGGTGGAAAAACCTTTAGGGTGCTCAAGAAAGGGTGAATGAAATGACTCTAATGATAGGGAAACTAATCCTTTTGCAAGTCAGAGAGACTCCAATTCTCTGCTTTCCACAAAGGGAAGGATAAGAGTTGTCAGATGAGAGATTACTAGAACTAATCTTGATGATAGATTACCATGTTATTTTTGGCATATAACTGAGAAGAATTCAAGGAATTGAGTCCTATTACTGAAACAAAACTCTAACACTCCTATTTATTTATGTAGGTGAAGAGTTTCTCAGCACTTGTTCTGATCTACACATCTTACATTGAGCATTGATGCCTAAGCCTGTTATATCCATTCCTGGATACCTGGGGCTTTACTCATCTCACTAAAGAACTGCAATCCCGGGGCGCCTGGGTGGCGCAGTCAGTTGAGCGTCCGACTTCACCCAGGTCACGATCTCGCAGTCCGTGAGTTCGAGCCCCGTGTCAGGCTCTGGGCTGATGGCTCGGAGCCTGGAGCCTGTTTCCGATTCTGTGTCTCCCTCTCTCTCTGCCCCTCCCCCGTTCATGCTCTGTCTCTCTCTGTCCCAAAAAATAAATAAACGTTGAAAAAAAAATTAAAAAAAAAAGAACTGCAATCCCAATACAATTTTACATTTCATGTCTAGTAATTATTCATCAATACTTATAATACATTTATGCTATTTTGAGAAATTGTGTAGACTTTTCTAACATTTAGGACCTTATGGTCACAGAAAAATTTTTAAAGATTTCCGTTTATTGACATATTTTCATTACATAGAAGCATGTTACTCATCAAATATTTTATTTTATTTTATTTTATTTTATTTTATTTTATTTTATTTTATTTT
>NW_024412391.1:66753135-66762443 GCF_014898765.1 Herpailurus yagouaroundi
TTATTTTATTTTATTTTATTTTATTTTATTTTATTTTATTTTATTTTTAAAAAAAATTTTTTTCAACGTTTATTTATTTTTGGGACAGAGAGAGACAGAGCATGAACGGGGGAGGAGCAGAGAGAGAGGGAGACACAGAATCGGAAACAGGCTCCAGGCTCTGAGCCATCAGCCCAGAGCCTGATGCGGGGCTCGAACTCACGGACCGCGAGATCGTGACCTGGCTGAAGTCGGACGCTTAACCGACTGCGCCACCCAGGCGCCCCTCATGAAATATTTTAAAGTATAAAAATATATTAGGAAATGGAATGGAAATATAATTTCAAGAAGAAAAACAAACAAAAGACAATTTCCTACGGGTAAAGAAGAACTTATTTACGTATACTTAAAATGTATGATAGGGCATCAAATCACTATAGTATTTAGATTCTACTAGATAGTTATCAAATAGTGATGTGACAGTTTATTTTTAAATGTCATTATGTATAATGTGTTGGAATTTATATGTATATTTGCAACTCTTTCAGTATCATGAAGAATTTTAGGCACCAACTTAGAAATGTGGTGAGAAATTTACTGCTTCGTAAAATATTTTTAGGAGTACTTGAGTGCAAATGACTAGAGACAATGAAAGGAGAAAATTATGTTAGACAAGAAAATGAGCAAGGAAAGAACAGGCCCACTGTTGAGACTGATGGCACAGTGAAATATGATGACAAAGGACCTGTCTGTGCACATTTGCTTTTGTGTCCTTTATCAAAGTGAAAGATCTAACAAAGAATGATTGAATGGACATTGGTAAAGGGGAAGAGAAGTTCAAGATGGAAAAAGAAATTGTAAGAGTGTACCCCATCTCCCCTGGGTAGTAAGAATAATGATTTAAATCAGCCAGGATTGGGGCAGCTAGGTAGCTCATTTGGTTGAGCATCTAACTCTTGGTTTCAGCTCAGTCATAATCTCAGACTCATGGGATCGAGGGGCACCTGGGTGGCTCAGTTGGTTAAGTGTCTGACTTCAGCTCAGGTCATGATCTCAAGGTTTGTAAGTTCGAGCCCTGCATCAGGCTCTGTGCTGACAGCTCAGAGCCCAGAGCCTGCTTCAGATTCTGTCTTCCTCTCTCTGTCCCTCCCTTTCTCGCATTCTGTCTCTCTTTCTCTCAAAAATAAATAAACATTAAAAAAAATAATCATTTAAAGTCTAGGGTCATGCGATCAAGCTCTTCATGGGGCTCTGTGCTGGTAAGCATGGAGCCTGCTTGAGATTTTCTCTATCCCTTTGTCCCTCTCCCCCACTTGTGCATGTGCTCTCTCTCTAAAATATAAAAATTTTAAACAATTAAATCAGCATGGATTGACTCAGAATTCAGACTCTGCCACTTCTCATCTATGTGACCATGGGCAAGATGCTTAAGCCCCTCATGTGTATTATGGGCATACTGTGACACAGGTTAAATTTTATAGAATGTAAAGTGCTTTGCTCAGAGTCAAGCATGACAATACATAAATAGTGGCTATTGTAATTATGTAGCTGTGGGCTTTGGAGCAACTTCTCCACCTTGAGCTTCACTTCCCTCCTCTCTACCACAGTTATAATAACATCTACTTACTAGGATTACCGTGAGGATTAAACTGATAATAAACCCGAGAACTCTTATAATATAAAGAAGGCATTCAGTTAAATTAGTTCTTTCCCCACTTCTTTCTCTAGCTTCCTATTGATTTAGACAATTCTATGGACCCCTGATGGGACATGATGAAAAAAAATCTATTTCCAAATACTAATTTATAAAATACTATATTACTTTTATTGTGTCTACTGGTAAAGAGACTAAATCTGAAATGATTCTTTTTCTTGCTGATTAAAGAGACCAAGGTCTCATATTACAAATGACCCTACCCTTATAGATATGACCTTTCTGCCTTACTAGCAAATCTCATTAATGACAAAATTATTCTCATGAAATTGTGAAAGGCAAATATGTTGCTGATCTATGACCACATAATCAATCCTCTCATAAAAAGGACTTCCTCACAAAGAAAAAAATTCCTCCCAAGTGTTTCCTTTTCTCTTATGAGTGAAAAGATAAAGCATTTATTAATTTGTGGGAATAAATGTTGTTCATTAATGTGATTCACTTATTTTAGACAGCACCAAATATGGCCTCTCTTTGTAGTTTTGATACAAAACAAAGCCTGGTTAAGATGAGCCAGGATGCCGGGAAAGGAATTGGGGAACCAAGTTTAATGGAAAAGGCAGGGAAGGTGTCTAAAACCACTTCCTCCACTTTAAACTGTGTGATAATGTCTATTCAGCTGTTTTCAGAAATAGGCTGCCAAGTTGTTGTTCCCCGTTGAGGGGAGGGGTGTAGTGACCCTGAAGAGTCAAAATGCATAGGAAGGCTCCATAGCGGTCAGGATCCCAGCAGGAAACAAATGTCACACTCCGAATGAGTGAAAGAAATATGTTTGAAGCAGGATAGTAGGTATGTGGGCATCCATTATACTAGTCTGTCTATATTTGTCCATGTTTGAAATTGTCTATGGTGAAATATATAAAAACAAAGAGAAGAGTGTAACAGACAGACTAATCAAAGTCATGCAAAGCTGTGGGCAGGAATTAAAAAAGAACTAGGGAAGGTGAAGTCTCTGTCTTTTGCTTCCACCCCCACCTCCACCCCTTGGAGTGGCAACAATGGGAAATGCTAGAACAGCAGTTTGAAGGCACAAAGGAAAGAACCCAACTCCTGGCACCCAGGGAGACCAGAAACTCTAGGAAAGGGCCACTTCTCAGGAATTGTGGCCTTTGGTGGCGGAATGCAGCCGCTGGCAACCAAGGCCCAGCACATACTCTGCAGCTCAGTGCAAACTGACAAAAGCAAGAAATGAAATGCTGTTAAAGGTCCCAAATTATAAAGCTTTAGCTTTTCTTCCACAGTCTCTCTTCCTTCTCTCTTGACCAGTCATGGTTTTAAATGTTTCAATTGAAAACCTTTCTAAATGAAGAAAAATTAGAAGTTTAAATTATTAACATGAATTTTGCCATTTACAGTGTACAATGTTATTTATTTATTTATTTATTTATTTATTTATTTATTTATTTTTGGTGTACTTACTTACTTACTTAAGCAATCTCTACATTCAACATGGGGCTCAAACTCAAAACCCGGAGATCAAGAGTTACATGCTCTTCCTACAGAGCCATCAGGCGCCCCTACCATGTGCAATGTTCATTTTAGATGCAACATGAGAGCATTTAACACATGCAGGATCACTGAAACAAAACAATTTGTATTCCATAGTTTGTATGTACATATGTATTTTTTTTAATTAGAAAAATATAAACACTGCACAAAAGTAACCCGTTTGTTTATTTCACTTCTTTATATACAGACATTGTACTGACACTGTGCCTTTGGCTTACTGATGAGCAAAGAGGAACTAAAAAGAAAAGCAACTGTGGATTGTCCTATATTTCTCTTTCTTTCTATGGCATCACTTTTAGTGTAAGTGGTTGGCTAATACAGTGAAGTAACATGAGTAATAAAGGATATGGTAAGAGTTCTTTGGTTGTTTGTGTTTCTTAGAATGGTATTCATTACCTTTTTTCTGAATTTGAAGCAAATTTTAGTTCAAATGGAAGGAGGCATTTTAGGGTTTAATCAGTCATGGATGTGATATGCTTTACCTTGTACTTGCTTTGAGTCTCACTGAACTCCACAGATGTACAAGAATCCTATTATCATGGGGCACTGGAGATGCTATATGCAAATGGTACAACCAGAAATGGCAGAAACATATAATGCATATCTCCTCTGTTCATGTATCAGACCTCACTAACAAAACACATGTTCAAAGATAGAATTAGGAATTTCAAAATTGTGTCAGCAAAGCATTAAGTCAAGTATGGGACCCTTCTCAGCATGTGGCCCTATTGACTACACAGGTTTCACACTCTGCTGCCAACCCCATGACCAGGCAAGGAAGGAGCCAGAGTATCAGTGCCTTTTATTCTAGTTGCCCCACCTCCCATAGGTATCCTCACTGGTGGATCCTGTTAGAAAGCAAGGGATCCAGGGATGCACACAAGGAGAATAGTCTCCTGAGTTACAGACTAAGGGAGAGAGGGTGGAGACGGGGTCTGGAGGGACAAACAGAATACCCAAAACAGACTGCTAGCTCTCATATCTCTTTCCAAAAATTGCAGTTCCTATTTAATTCAGCTAAGATAACAAGGACCAGGTGGGCCCCAGGTGTGGCTCCAGATGTTTATGGGGGCTTACGCTGATGCAGTTTTATGAGCCCTCTACAAACATTAATTAATTAAAAGTGCAAATATAAACTCAGTATAAACTGGCTATTTATTTAGAATGAGAAAAGAAACCACAGTAAAATACTGGAGCTTGAAAGGTTCGAGTCCTCTTCTTCTGAGGTCTCTAGGAAATATACCAAAAATGTCCTACACAGACATGCTTCCTGATTGCTCCCTGGATTCCCCTTCCCTCCCAGAACACTCTACAACTCCAAGCAACTCTCACCACTCACAGGGGCCTGGGGAATTGAGGAGCCTTGAAGATTAAACTTTATTAGCTTTATGATAAATTTCTCTGTAGGCCCCAAAACCTAGAACATAGAATTAAATGACTGTGGAGCAGAAGCATTTCCTAGCAGGCAAAAATTGTGGGCCTTGAGCCATGATGTGACTCCTTCCCCTATTACACATGCCAGAGGCAGTGAGCACAGAGTTTGGGCTCCTCTGATCTAATGCTTTTTCACTGTAGTCAGGAAATTCCATTAAGGTTCAGATACACTATATAGGAAACTGAGGAGGTAGTGGATAGTCATGGCCACTCCTTTGCATCCTTTATTTATTATCTATCGCTTGCACTGCTTGTTGGCTAACTTGGAATAAGCCAAAGGGAAAAACAACGTTAGGACTCATTGTTCTTGGTCACCTTCAAATCCTGACCAGACTCTGTGGCCTAATCAACAGGTTCTTCTGTAGGCATAAAATATTATTGGGCTTTCCTCATAGCAGCCAAGGCAACAGTAGAGCCCATTTAGATTCAGAAAAAAAAGAAGCAACAGTTCAATTAGATAAAAGGGTTGCCCTTGATACAGTCCTGGGGTCTGCACAGGAGCCCAAGGGAGGAGGGAAATAGGTGGATGAGGACAAAAGAAAGGAATTACAGGTATATTTAGGAAACTGCAAAGATGATAAAGAAAGATTTCAAACTTTGCTAGGGCCCTGGGGTTGGTGAACTCACTATTTGCTATTGATAAGCATGGGGGAAGCTGCTGATATCTGAACTAAGAACATGGGCTTAACGTGAGAGCATTTGATCTAAATAAGATAGCACTTAAGTCCATAAGTTCAAATCTTGATCTTAGTTCTTCAAAGCTATTAGACTTTGGTCAAGAAACAACTCATTCTCTCTGTGCCTCAGTTTTCTCATCTGTAAGATGAAGGTAAATTACATTAAATTACATTATGTCGAGCCACAACACATTATCTTATTATGTTGTATTATATGGAGCTCACCTCATAGTGTTGTGTGAGAATTAGATAAGCAAATCCTTACAAACACCACCACTTACAATAGTTCTTAGTACATGTGAGATAATAGAAAATATCTATATTGGTCTCTGCCCACAGTTCCTGGCACAGAGTTCCTAAAATCCTTGCAATTTCCTAAGTGATAAGGGCATTAGGAACATCTTCTGTTCCAATATTTGGTCTTTGACCACAATTCCTGACACAGAGCTCCCACATCCCTTGAAATGTCTTGGATGATGGCAGTGTATTTTTGTTGTTGTTGTTCTAACAAGGTGACTCTTAGCGGGCACCTGGAGGGCAGGCTGGTCACCGGAAGACGGAGCCACAATTAGAAGCTTGGATTGTCAGCCTACCTTCTAGTCTCTAGAGAAGGGAGAGATCTGAACATGAAGTTAGTGATTGTTCATGCCTCCATGATGAAGCTTCCATAAAAATCCCCAAAGTACAGGGTCTATAGAGCTTTTAGGTTGGTGAACACATGCAGTGCTGGGGGAAGACATGGAAGCCCCATGCCCCTTCCTCCATACCATGTCCTCCCTGTCTCTTCCACCTGGATGCTCATTTGTATCTTTCATCATATCCTCTAATAAACTGGTAAACAGAAGCAAGTGTTTTCCTGAGTTCTTCGAGGTGTTCTAGCAAATAACTGAATCAAAGGGAGAGGAGGACCTGGGAACCTGTGGAATCTGAAGCCATCTCCAGGTAGATAGTGTCAGAATTTATTTAACTTGTAGGACACCCAGCTGGTGTCACAGAATTTCTTGGTGGGGGGAAAACTCCACACATCTGGTGTCAGAAGTGCTGTGAGTGAGGTAGTAAGTAGTGTGAGAGTAAAAGATACACAGGAGGAGTGGTATAGCTTTTTCTTACACATTACACAATTAGTGCTCAAAAAAAGTGAGAAAGTATTACTATGAAAAATGGTTCCAAATATAGCACTTAAACACATTTGGGCAATATTTAAAGCTGTACAATTTCTGAAACAGATGAGGAATTTGATCCATTTGTTTTTATTAAATAATTTTACAAAAATTATCATTTTGAATGGATGGATGTTTTCACATTTAATCTCTAGCCAAAGTTAAGTATTGTAAAATTTTCATTAATAAAACACAGTCACTTCTTCTTTTAAAAACAAACAAACAAAACACAATAATTTCTGAACTTTTCTCACCAAAAAGCAGAGGTACACTTTACCTCTTCATACCTTGCAGGTAATTTTTCCTGGCCGACCATTCCCAGACACTGAGGAAATATTTTATTTTCTTTTTTAACTTTAGTCAATTTATATACTGACATATGGAGATTAGATGGAATAGCAGATTCCGCTGAGCAAAGAGCTAGCTGCGTTCTTTGCTCAAGAATGGTAACTTTAGCTTAGAATCAAGTTTGAGTAAAATAATTTAGAAAATGTTAGGGAGGTTTGCTTATCAGTCTTGTTTGATTCTAGAGGTTGACTTGAAATAAAACTGCAAGAGTGAGACTTTCTCGATTCTTATACACCTCTAAGCAAGCACATCACATAACCTCCTTGACTTCCATGTCCTTATTCACTAACGGATAATGGGGAAAGTGTTGCCTCACTTCACCCCGAAGGTTTTTGTGAGGATTAAAAGGAAAGAATTGTTTTTAAAAACTGAAAATGCATAGCTGCATGCAAAAGAATGAAACTGGACAACTTTCTTACACCATACACAAAAATAAATTCAAAATGGATTAAAGGCCTAAATCTAAGTCCCCAAACCATGAAACTCCTAAACAATATACAGGTAGTAATCTCTTGGACATCAGCGTTAGCAACGTTTTTCTGGATATGCCTCCGTAGGCAAAAGAAACAAAAGCAAACTATTGGGACAACATCAAACTAAAAAGCTTCTGCACATCAAAGGAAACCATCAAGAAAACAAAAAGGCAACCTAGATACGAAGTTAATATTGAAAATATATAAAGAACTCATACAAACCAGCACCAAAAAATAATAATGATAATAACCTAATTAAAAATGCTCAAAAGACATGAACAGATACTTCTCCAAAGAAGACATGCTGATGGCCAACAGACACTCTAAAAGATGCTCAACATCACCAATCATTAGGTAAATGCAAATCAAAACCACAATCATACTAGTCAAAATGGCTGGTATCAAAAAGACAAACAATGGCAAGTGGTGAGAAGGATGTGGAAAAGAGGGAATCCCCATAAACTCTTGGTGGGAATGTAAATTAGTGCAGTACTATGGAAACAGTATGGAGGCTCCTAAAAAAAAATTAAAAATAGAAATACCATATGATCCACTAATTCTACTGCTGGGTATTTACCCAAAGAAAATACAAACACTAATATGAAAAGATATATACATCCCTGTGTTTACTGCATCACTATTTGCAGTAGCCAATATATGGAAGCAACCTAAGTGACCACTGATAGATGAGTGGAATAAGATATGGTATACATATATACAATGAAATATTACTCAACCATAAACAAGAATGAGATCTTGTCATTCACAACAACATGAATAGACCTAGAGGGTATCATGCTAAGCAAAATAAGTCACACAAATAAATAAGTCAGAGATATGATTTCACTTATATGTGGAATCTTAAGAAACAAAACAAATAAACAAAAATAGACTCATAAATACAGAGAACAAACTGGTATTACCAGAGTGGGGGGAGTGGAGAGATGGGCAAATAGGTAAAGGGTTTTAAGAAGTACAAACAACCAGTTATAAAATAAGTAAGTCTTGGGGATGAAAAGTATAGCATAAGAAGTATAGTCAACAATATTGTAATAACATTGATTAGTGACAGATGGTGAGCATCGTGTAACTTACAGAATTATTGAATCACTGTTGTACACCTGAAACTAAAATAACATTGTATGCCAACTGCACAATAAATAAAAAAAACAAAAGCACTCTATAAATGCAAGAATTTACTCAAAAAACTTTTTTCTTACCCAATTTCTTTTTTGCATGTCATTCAACAGCAGGCAGACTGGATTATGTCAGGAGCAACAGTCCTGAATTAATCTGATTCACGTCTTTAAAGTGCTCTTATCAATATCTATAAAAGAAAAATCAATTTGATTAATCAACTGGAATTCTTTTTTTTGGGACGGTGGCAAATTTAAATACAGTTTTATTTAAGACATTGCATTTTCCACTTAACAAGAGAGTGTTTAAGTGCAATGTCATTTCCTTTCCCAGTAACATATTCCAAATTCAAGTATTGAGAATGCCCAGTTTATTTACTATTGCAGCTCGACTTAAATTTTATTCATTTTTAATGTTTTATTCATTTTTGAGAGACAGACTGTGAGAGGGGGAGGGGCAGAAAGAGGGAGACACAGAATCCGAAGTGGGCTCCAGGCTCTGAGTGGTCAGCAGAGCTTGATGAGAGGCTCGAACTCACTGACTGTGAGATCGTGACCTGAGCCGAAGTCAGACGCTTAACCGTCTGAACCACCCAGGCACCTCTACTATACCAGCTTGACTTTTATTTTTTTTTAATTTTTTTTGTTTTTTTTTTTTATTTATATATGAAATTTATTGTCAAATTGGTTTCCATACAACACCCAGTGCTCATCCCAAAAGGTGCCCTCCTCAATATCCATCACCCACCCTCTCCTCCCTCCCACCCCCCATCAACCCTCAGTTTGCTCTCAGTTCTCAACAGTCTCTTATGCTTTGGCTCTCTCCCACTCTAACCTCTTTTTTTTTTTTTCCTTCCCCTCCCCCATGGGTTCCTGTT
>NW_024412391.1:66762843-66841769 GCF_014898765.1 Herpailurus yagouaroundi
GGTTTTGATGGTTTCCTGTCTCACATTCAGGTCCTTTATCCATTTGGAGTTTATTTTTGTGAATGGTGTGAGAAAGTGGTCTAGTTTCAACCTTCTGCATGTTGCTGTCCAGTTCTCCCAGCACCATTTGTTAAAGAGACTGTCTTTTTTCCATTGGATGTTCTTTCCTGCTTTGTCAAAGATGAGTTGACCATACGTTTGTGGGTCTAGTTCTGGGGTTTCTATTCTATTCCATTGGTCTATGTGTCTGTTTTTGTGCCACCAGCTTGACTTTTAAACTGCCATGGACTTTGCTATGAATTTGGGTCCTTCAAGTGTTTTGTGTGGAGCAAGGCTAGACCTATTCTCAGGTTAGCAACCTCTTCAATGGTGAGCCTAGAGGAGGCACCATCTGAAGGAGGAGCTCCACCACCAGGAAAGCCCCCAGGCATTCCTCCAGACATGCCTCCTGCCTTGCCTCCTGCATTCTGGTACAGCTTGGTAATGAAGGGGTTGCAGACTTTCTCCAGCTCTTCCTGCTGATGTTCAAATTCTTCCTTCTCTGCAGTCTGGTTTTTATCAAGTCAGTTGATGATTTCATTACACTTGTCAAGAATCTTCTCTTTGTTCTCATCGTTGTTTTTGCCCTGAGTTTTTTCATTTTTCAACAATTGCTTTCATGTTGAATGCATAAGATTCAAGCAAGTTTAAACTCACAGGCATACTTCCTTGCCCCTCTGTGGCATTCCTCAGATTCAAGTCACTTTTGATACTGATGCTAATGACATCCTCAATGTCTCTGCCGTGGATAAGAGCAGGAAAAGAGAACAAGATTACCTTCAATGGCAACAAGGGCCACTTGAGCAAAGAAGGCATTGAGTGCATGGTCCAGGAAACTGAGAAGTATGAAGCTAAAGATGAGAAGCAGCAGAACAAGGTGTCTTCCAAGAATTCACTTGAATCTTCTGGAGTTCTCTATTATTCATTAAAAATAAATGAGGCCTGGCCAATAACAGGTACTGAATAAATGTTTGTTGAATGAATTCAGAAGTGCCATAACTTAAAACATTTGATAAGATTCCACTTGCAAGGCTGTCAAAAGTCAAAACAGTGGCTAAAAGAACCCTGTTACTAGGGAAATACAATTTTTTTGTGAAGAGAGAGTTGAATAAGAATAAGAACCACAGTGTAGTAGTAAATGTTCTTCTGGCAGAATCAATCGCTGTGGTGAGTGTCCAGCATGAGTGCGTAATACCAACATTATTTAGCACGTCTATTAAAAAAAGAGTGCAAGGTAAAAGTAAAAATGTGAAGATGGTGTTAAGCTCTTCATTGTTATATATTACAGCATAATGTTGGACCAAAAAATGCACATACATTTCATAAAATCTGTGAGAAACCAGGACATTTGCAATGTGCACAGGCATAGAATAGTGAATATCTGAGGGTGACAGTGATAAATAATCTCAAATAATACACTGAAGACCTAGAAAAGGGTTAAAGGAGTCATTATGGAAGATACTGGTAATGCTGGCTATAACTCATGAAGAAGGTTGAGAAACAAAAAGACTTGTCCTTTTGGGGGGGGTTTTCTTACATTGTCTTAGCAAGGACTATCTTCTACCATCTGTCTTCAATATTTGTTTCCACATTTTGTAACTCTTTGATAGCATTTTTTTTCTTTTTTTAAACAGGTTTATTGAGATACAATTCTCACATACCACGTAATTCACCCATTTAAACATGTACTATTCAATGAGTTTTTGTATATTCACACAATTGTGCAACCACTAGCACCATTCAATTCCAGAACATTCTCATCACCCCTACAAAAAACTCCTACCTATAAGCAGTTGCTCCCTATTCTCCCTCCCCACAAGACAACCATTAATTGACTTTCTACCTCCATAAATTTGCCTATTCTGGACATTTCACAATTCTGGACACATACCATATGTGGTCTTTTGTGATTGGCTTCTTTCACTTAGCATAACATTTTCAAGGTTCATCCTATTGCAGCATGTATCAGTATTCCATTTCTTTTTATTGCTGAGCACTATTCCATTGTATGGATATACCACACTTTATTTATCCTTAGATAAGTTGATATAAGTTGACAGTCAGAAATTTGGGTTGTTTTCACAATTATAAATGCTACTGCTATGAACATTTGTGTACAAGTTTTTGGGTGGAGATATGTTTCCATTTCTCTTGGGCATTTACTTGTGAGTAGAATGACTGGATCATACAGTAACCCTCTGTAAACTTTTTTTTAAATTTTCTTTTTTAATGTTTATTTATTTTTGAGGGAGACGGAGAGAGAGGGAGGGAAGGAGGGTGAGCAGGAGAGGGGCAGAGAGAGGGAGATATAGAATCTGAAGCAGGCTCCAGGCTCCAAGCTGTCAGCACAGAGTCCAACACGGGGCTCAAACTCACAAACCAGGAGATCATGACCTGAGCTCAAGTCGGCGCTTAACTGACTGAGTCACTCAGGTGGCCCTCAACTTTTTTTTTTCTTAAAGTTTATTTACTTATTTTGAGAGAGACAGAGAGAGTGCTAGCAGGGGAGGGGCAGAGAAAGAGAAGAATCCATGCAGGCTCTGAACTGTCAGCACACAGCCTGTGTGGGGCTCCAAATCACAAAACCATGAGATCATGACCTCAGCCAAAATCAAGAGTTGGCGGCTCAACAGACTGAACCACCCAGGTGCCCTGACTCTGTGTCAACTTTTTAAAACACTTTTAAAAACTTGAGATTGTAATTCACATCCCGGAAAATTCACCATTTTAAGTGTAACACTTTACAGGGTTTTCGTATATTCATAAGGCTATGCAACCATCATCAACATCTGATTCTAGAAAAAATTTCACCACCCTAGATGGAAACCTTGCACTCATTATCCTTGAATTAATGCTGGATCAATAAGCCTAGAGTCCTCTACTCTTTCTTCTGCCTTGGGAAAATGATTTAAAACATTGTCCTTTTTATTCAAATTGAAGTATCAACTGTGTACTTGTAAAAAAAAAAAGCATACTGACTTTTAAAAATAATGAATTTATAGAGGTATAATTCACATACATAAACTTTGCTCATTTAAGTGTACAATTTAGTGGGTTTTAGTTCACCCACAAAATTGTGCTATCACTACCACCATAAAATTCAGGAATATTTTCATCATGCCAAAAAGAAGCCTTGTACTTATTAGTAGTTACCTCCATCTTCGCCTCCCCTTGGCCTCTGGCAACCACTAACATACTCTCTGTCTCTATAGATTTTCCTATTATAGATTATGATTAACTTTTAGGGGAATAAAAGAGGGTTCTTATACTATGTTCACTGACCACTTCTTTGAAGCATAAATCATTTGGTTATACACACACATACATGTACACACACACACATACCTATTGCTGTTATCATTACTGACATTTTCATACCTCCATACCACTGTCCCGTACTCACAGATGAGCTCAGCACCTGTCAAAATACCAATGTGGGGAAAAATACTGACACCATATGGCAGAATATTGGTATCCTCAAGAAAGGGATTTACTGCATTATCTCCCTAGTGATCATATAATTACAAACTAAAATAATACAACTTTTTAAATCAAACATATTTTTTCAAAAGAGAATTTAAACACCATAACATGCAACATTGCTAAGGATGTAAGGAAAGAGGCATTCTTTTATTTTAAGTTTATTTATTTATTTTGAGAGAGAGAGAGAGAGAGAGTGCACACAGGGAAGGGCAGACAGAAGGAGACAAAGGATCTGAAGCAGGTTCTGTGCTGAGAGCAGAGAGCCTGATGAGGGCCTTAAACTCATGAACTCTTGAACTCTTGAACTCACAAACTCAAGAACTGTGAGATCATAACCTGAGCCAAAGTCAGACACAAAACTGACTAAGCCACCCAGGTGCCCCAGGAAAGAGGCATTCTTGTATGTCGTCAGTTGAAATTTAAGGTGTTACATTCCTAAAGGCCACTTGGCCAGAAGTAGCAAAAACTTTTAAATTAGGGGACCCTGGATGGCTCAGTTGGTTAAGTGACTGACTTTGGCTCAGGTCATGATCTCACAGCTCATGAGTTCAAGCCCTGCATAGGGTTCTGTGCTGACAGCTCAGAGCCTGGAGCCTGCTTCAGATTTTGTGTCTCCCTCTCTCTCTGCCCCTCTCCCGCTTACACTCTGTCCTCTCTCTCTCTCAAAAACAAATGAACATTAAAAATATTTTTTAAAACAAAAAAATCTTTAAATTAGCATAATTTTTGATCCAGAAATTTCACTTTAAGGAATTTATTCTAAAGAAATTTTCTTAGTAACCTTTAAAGATGTATGTAAAGGATTGTTCATTATCTTATCAGTATTTAAAATACTAAAAAAAAAACAAGAAACGATCTAAATATTGTTTAAACAAAAGAGGTTAGTTACTTAACTTACCAAAAGGCCATATGATCAATTACAACGCTGTTAAAAATTATATGGAGGGTCTTTGAGAGAGGGGGCCAAGACGGCAGAAAAGCATGGAAGTCTTTTGCGTCTTCATTCATGAAATACAGCCAGATCAACACTAAACCATCCTGCACATCTAGAAAACTGATTTGAAGATTAACACAATATGCACAACTTGAACCATAGAACTCAGCAGGCGTGCAGCATGGAGAGGTGAATTGGGGGAGAGAGAAGCCACAGAGGGCAGGAAGCTGTTGTTGCTTGCAGAGAGAGGATGGAGACGGGGAGAGTACGGTAAAAACACCCTCCCCGCCAAAGCAGCTGGAGTGAAAAAGTGGAAACAGCCACAGGGACTGAACAAAAAAGGGAGAAAGGAGAAAATAGAGGGTTTAAATTCCACTAAGGTTCTATAAACAGGGGAGCACAGAGTCTGAAACTCTGCAGCTCAATACCTGGTGGTGCTCTGGTGGGAAGGGCAAATCCCCAGAAGCAGAGAGAAAGGACCAAGAGGTCCTTAGGCCACACAGGGAGAGGTGATTCCCCTGCTGGGAGGATATTTGGTACAGGCTGTGTGGTACCCCCACAGGGAAAGGTCCCAATGGACCCTGGAGAACAACCACATTTTCTGGTGCCAGAACAAAAACATTAAGGGTGAAGCCTGGTGCCAGATGTGTGTTGTGATTTACCATAATCCCTGAAATGCTGCTGCTACACAATAGCATGAACTTTTTCTGAGGCGGGCTGGCACCCAGACACAGTCTCTGGGCATCAGCAGCAGCACGGTCCCACAAATGTTCCTGGGAGGAGGCGGGCACCTGGCTATTGCTCAGTGAGACCTTCCCCAAGAAGGTCTGAGCAGGTCAAAGTTGCAGTCCCTTAGAAGTGAAGGGTTGGGAAACACAGCCACATCTGAGATAAAACTCGGGAGGGAGGTGCCACCTGGTCATGGACAGTGTAAACACGGGGAGTGGACGGAAGCTGGAGACAAAGGAGGGGTGTGTGATTGTTGGTGGGGGAGAACAGAGTTCTGATACTAGAGACTGAGTAGCTGGGTGATGCCATTTTCACCCCTCCTGCCCATGAGCATACACAGTTACAAGCACCACAACAATCCACCCCAGTAAGCTAAGTAGTGCCATCTAGTTGAGAATGGAGCTATAATCCTAAACCCTGCTCAATTGGACCAACCTCGCTCTTCAGGAATACCACAAGTCTCTCAGTTGGCTTAGTATACAGACTATAAAGTGCTTCACACTTTGACTTCTAGGGCAAATCAATGTAATTTCAATCATATTTCACTCTGTTCGCTGGTCCACCTATTCAATTTTCTTTTCTTTTATTATTCTTGCATACAAAAAGAAAAAAATTATTTTTACTTTCAATTTTTATTAAAAATATTTTTCTTTAAATTTTTTCTACTATATTTTTTACTTTTTTGTAAATTTCTCAAATTCTATTTTACTTCCATCATTTCATTTTATTCTATTTCATTGTATTCATTTGTTCAAATTTTCAAACGTTTTCCTTTTTTTCTTTCTTTTTTCTTTTTCTTTCTTTTCATTTTTCATTTCTTGTCTTTCCTTTTTTTTTCTCTAATCTATCAAGCTCCTATCGACAACCAGACAAAAACACATCTAGGATCTAGCATCATTTATTTGATTTTTTGTGTGTTGTTTTAATTTTTTAATTTTAATTTTTTGGACCTTATTAATTCCTTTTCTTCCTTCAAAATGTTGAAATGAAGGAATCTTCCCAAAATAAAAAGCAGGAAAAAGTGATAGCCAGGGACTTAATAAACACAGATACAAGCAAGATGTCTGAACTAGAATTTAGAATCACAATAATAAGAATATTAGCTGGGGTTGAAAATAGATTAGAATTCCTTTTTGTGGAGATAAAAGGAGTAAAAGCTAGTCAGGATGAAATTAAAAATGCCATAACTGAGCTGCAATCTCGAATGGATGCCATGTCAGCAAGAATTGCTACAGAGGGCAAATTTATGGAGTATAATGAAGCACAAAAAAAAAAAAAAGAGGAAGACTAAGGCAAAAGAGCATGATTTAAGAATTAGAGAAATGAGTGACTCATTAAAAATGAACAACATCAGAATCATAGGGGTCCCAGAAGATGATGAGAGAGAAAAAGGGGTAGAAGGGTTATGTGAGTAAATCATAGCAGAAAAGTTTCCTAACCTGGGGAAAGACACAGACATCAAAATCCAGGAAGCACAGAGGACTCCCATTAGATTCAATAAAAACCAACCATAAACAAGGCATATCAGAGTCAAATTCACAAAATACTCAGGCAAGGAAAGAATCATGAAAGCAGCAAGGGAAAAAAAAGTCCTTAACCTACAGGGGAAGATGGATCAGGTTTGAAGCACACCTATCCACAGAAACTTGGCAGACCAGACAGGAGTGGCAGGATATATTCACTGTGCTCAGTCAGAAAAATATGCAGCCAAGAATTCTTTATCCAGCAAGGCTGTCATTTAAAGTTTCCCAGACACCTAAATGTCCATCAACTGATGAATGGATAAAGAAATTGTGGTTTATATACACAATGGAGTACTACATGGCAATGAGAAAGAATGAAATATGGCCCTTTGTAGCAACATGGATGGAACTGGAGAGTGTGATGCTAAGTGAAATAAGCCATACAGAGAAAGACAGATGCCGTATGTTTTCACTCTTATATGGATCCTGAGAAACTTAAGAGAAACCCATGGGGGAGGGGAAGGAAAAAAAAAAAGAGGTTAGAGTGGGAGAGAACCAAAGCATAAAAGACTCTTAAAAACAGAACAAACTGAGGGTTGATGCGGGGTGGGAGGGAGGGGAGGGTAAGTGATGGGCATTGAAGAGGGCATCTTTTGGGATGAGCACTGGGTGTTGTATGGAAACCAATTTGACAATAAGTTTCATATATTAAAAAAAAATTTCCCAGACAAACAAAAATTAAAGGAGTTCATGACCACTAAACCAGTCCTGCAAGAAATTTTAAGGGGGATTCTCTGAAGGGAGAAAAGATGGAAGGAAAAAAAAAGACCAGAAGCAACAAAGATTAGAAAGGACCAGAGAACACCACCAGAAACTCCAACTCCACAGGCAACATAATGGCAATAAATTCATATCGTTCAGTACTCACTCTAAACATCAATGGGCTAAATGCTCTAATCAAAAGATACAGGTAACAGAATGAATAAGAAAGCAAGATCCATATATATGCTGTTTATAACAGACCCACTTTAGACCTAAAGACACCTTCAGATTGAAAGTAAGGGGATGGAGAACCATCTATCATGCTAATGGTTGACAAAAGAAAGCCAGAGTAGCCATGCTTATATCAGACAACCTAGACTTTAAAATAAAGACTGCAACAAGAGAGGAATAAGGGCATTATATCATAATTAAGGGAATCTATCCACCAAGAAGACCTAACAATTGTACACATTTATGTGCCAAATGTGAGAGCACCCAAAAATATAAATCAATTAATCACAAACATAAAGAAATTCATTGATAGTAATACCATAACAGTAGGAGACTGCAACACCCCACTCACAGCAATGGATACATCATCTAATCAAAAAAATCAACAAGGAAGCAATGGGTTTGAATGACACATTGGATGGATGGACTTAACAGATATATTCAGAAAATTTCATCCTAAAGCAGTGGAATACACATTCTTCTCCAGTGCACATGGAACATTCTCCAGAATAGATCATATACTAGGACACAAATCAGCCCTCAGCAAGTACAAAAAGATCGAGATCATACTGTGCATATTTACAGACCACAATACTATGAAACTCAAAATCAACCACAAGAAAAATGTGGGAAGATAACAAATACTAGGAGACTAAAAACAATCCTACTAAAGAATGAATGGGCTAACCAAGAAGTTAAAGAGGAAATTAAAAAGTACACGGAAGCCAAAGAAAATGATAACACCACAGCCCAAAACCTCTGGGATACAGCAAAGGCAGTCATAAAAGGGAAATATATAGCAATCCAGGCTTTCCTAAAGAAGAAAGAAAGGTCTCAGATACACAACCTAACCTTACATCTTAAAGAGCTGGAAAAGAACAGCAAGTAAAACCCAAAGCCAGCAGAACACAAGAAATAATAAAGGTTAGAGCAGAAATCTATGCTATTGAAACCAAAAAAACAAGCAAAAAACAAAACAAAACAAAAAAAAAAACAAAAAACAAAACCAGTAGAACGGATCAATGAAACCAGAAGCTGGTTCTTTGAAAGAATTAACAAAATTTATAAACCCCTAGTCAGTTTGATCAAAAAGAAAAAGGAAAGGACCCAAAAAAATCAAATCAAGAATGAAAGAGGAGAGATCACAACCAACACAGAAGAAATAAAAACAATAATAAGAGAATATTATGAGCAGTTATATGCCAATAAAATGGGCAATCTGGAAGAAATGGACAAATTACTAGAAACATATACACTACCAAAATTGAAACAGGAAGAAATAGAAAATTTGAACCGACCCATAACCAGTAAAGAAATCAAGCTAGTAATTACAAATCTCCCAAAAACCAGGAGTCCAGGGCCAGATAGCTTTCCAGGGGAATTCTACCAAACATTTAAAGAAGAGTTAACATCTATTCTCTTGAAGCTGTTTTCCCAAAAATATAAATGGAAGGAAAACTTTCAAACTATTTATTTATTTATTTATTTATTTATTTATTTATTTATTTATTTTTATTATTTTTTTTCAATATATGAAATTTATTGTCAAATTGATTTCCATACAACACCCAGTGCTCATTCCAAAAGGTGCCCTCTTCAATACCCATCACCCACCCTCCCCTCCCTCCCTCCCACCCCCCATCAACCCTCAGTTTGTTCTCAGTTTTTTTTTTTAATTTTTTTTCAACGTTTTTATTTATTTTTGGGACAGAGAGAGACAGAGCATGAATGGGGGAGGGGCAGAGAGAGAGGGAGACACAGAATCGGAAACAGGCTCCAGGCTCCGAGCCATCAGCCCAGAGCCTGACGCGGGGCTCAAACTCATGGACCGCGAGATCGTGACCTGGCTGAAGTCGGACGCTTAACCGACTGCGCCACCCAGGCGCCCCTGTTCTCAGTTTTTAAGAGTCTCTTATGCTTTGGCTCTCTCCCACTCTAACCTCTTTTTTTTTTTTTCCTTCCCCTCCTCCATGGGTTTCTGTTAAGTCTCTCAGGATCCATATAAGAGTGAAAACATATGGTATCTGTCTTTCTCTGCATGGCTTATTTCACTTAGCATCACACTCTCCATTTCCATCCACGTTGCTACAAAGGGCCATATTTCGTTCTTTCTCATTGCCTTGTAGTACTCCATTGTGTATATAAACCACAATTTCTTTATCCATTCATCAGTTGATGGACATTTAGGCTCTTTCCATAATTTGGCTATTGTTGAGAGTGCTGCTATGAACATTGGGGTACAAGTGCCCCTATGCATCAGTACTCCTGTATTCCTTGGGTAAATTCCTAGCAGTGCTGTTGCTGGGTCATAGAGTAGGTCTATTTTTAATTTTCTGAGGAACCTCCACACTGCTTTCCAGAGTGGCTGCACCAATTTGCATTCCCACCAACAGTGCAAGAGGGTTCCCATTTCTCCACATCCTCTCCAGCATCTATAGTCTCCTGATTTGTTCATTTTGGCCACTCTGACTGGCGTGAGGTGATATCTGAGTGTGGTTTTGATTTGTATTTCCCTGATAAGGAGTGACGTTGAGCATCTTTTCATGTGCCTGTTGGCCATCTGGATGTCTTCTTTAGAGAAGTGTCTATTCATGTCAAACTCTTTCTATGAAGCCAGTATTACCTTGATTCCAAAATCAAAGACCCTACTAAAAAAAACTATAGAACAATTTCCCTGATGAACATGGATGCAAAATCCTCAACAAGGTATTAGCTAACCAGATCCAAGAATACATTAAAAAAATTTTCACCATGAAAAATCACCCACCAAGTGGGACTTATACCTGGGATGCAAGGCTGGTTCAATATCCACAAAACAATCAGTGTGATACATCACATCAGTAAAAGAAAGGACAAGAACCACATGATGCTCTCAATAGATGCAGAGAAAGCATTTGACAAAATACAGCATCCTTTCTTGATAAAAACCTTCAAGAAAGTAGGGATAGAAGGATCATACCTCAAGATCATAAAAGCCATATATGAATGACCCAATGCTAATATCATCCTCAATGGGGAAAAACTGAGAGCTTTCCCCCTAAGGTCAGGAACAAGACAGGGATGTCCATTCTCGCCACTATTATTCAACATAGTATTGAAAGTCTTTGCCTCTGCAATCAGACAACACAAAGAAATAAAAAGAATCCGAATCTGTCAGGAGGAGGTCAAACTTTCACTCTTTGCAGATGACATGATACTCTATATAGAAAACCCAAAAGATTCCACCAAAACATGGCTAGAACTTATCCATGGATTCAGCAAAGTTGCAGGATATAAAATCAATGCACAGAAGTCAGTTGCCTTCCTATACACCAATAATGAAGCAACAGAAAGAGAAATCAAGGAATCGATCCCATGGACAATTGCACCAAAACCCATAAAATACCTAGGGATAAATCTACCCAAAAAGGTGAAAAAATCTATACACAGCTTAGTAAAGAAATTGAAGAAGACACAAAAAAATGGAAAAAATATTCCATGCTCCTGGATAGGAAGAACAAAGATTGTTAAAATGTCAATACTACCCAAAGCAATCTACATATTCAATGCAACACCTATCAAAATAACACCAGCATTTTTCACAGAGCTAGAACAAACAATCCTAAAATTTGTATGGAACCAGAAAAGATCCCAAATATTCAAAGCAACCTTTAAAAAGAAAACCAAAGCTGGAGGCATCACAATTCTGGACTTTAAGCTGTATTACAAAGCTGTAATCATCAAGACAGTATGGTATTGGAATAAAAACAGACACTCAAATCAATGGAACAGAATAGAGAACCCAAAAATGGACCCACAAATATGTCACCAACTCATCTTTGACAAAGCAGAAAAGAATATCCAATGGAATAAAGACAGTCTTTTCAGCAAATGGTGCTGGAAAAACTGAACAGCGACATGCAGAAAAAGGAACCTGGACCACTTTCTTATACCATACACAAAAATAAACTCAAAATGGATGAAAGACCTAGATATAAGACAGGAAGCCATCAAAATGCTCGAGGAGAAAGCAGGCAAAAACCTTTTGACCTTGGCCACAGCAACTTCTTACTCAATGTGTCTGTGGAGGCAAGGGAAACAAAAGCAAAAATGAACTATTGGGACCTCATCAAAATAAAAACTTCTGCACAGCGAAGGAAACAATCAGCAAAACTAAAAGGCAAATGATGGAATGGGAGAAGATATTTGCAAACGACATATCAGATAAAGGGTTAGTATCCAAAATGTATAAAGAACATATCAAACTCAAACCCAAACAACAAATATTCTAGTGAAGAAATGGGCAAAAGACATGAATAGACACTTCTCCAAAGAAGACATCCACATGGCCAACTGACACATGAAAAAATGCTCAACATCACTCATCATCAAGGAAATACAGATCAAAACTGTAATGAGATACCACCTCATACCAGTCAGAATGGCTAACATGAACAACTCAGGCAACAAGAGATGTTGGCGAGGATGCGGAGAGAGAGAATCTCTTTTCCATTGCTGGTAGGAATACAATCTGGTGCAGCCACTCTGGAAAACAGTATGGAGGTTCCTCAAAAAAATTAAAAATAGAACTGCCCTATGACCCAGCAATTGCACAACTAAGTATTTATCCAGGGATACAGGTATGTTGTTTCGAAGGGGCATATGCACCCCAATGTTTATAGCAGCACTATCAACAATAGCCAAAGTATGAAAAAAGCCCAAATGTCCATCAATGGATAAATGGATAAAGAAGATGTGGTATGAAATTAGCAAATGATGACATTAAAACAGCCCTTAGAAATATGCTCCAAAACAAAACATGGACATAGTGAGGAGTATAAAGGAAGATATCAAACCAACCAAATGGAACTTCTAGACATGAAAATTCTGATACCTAAAATTAAAATTTCACTGGATAGGATTAACAACATATTAGACTCTGCAAAAGAAAAGACCTGTGAACCTGAATACATAGCAACAGAAACTACCCAAAATAAAGCACATGGGGAAAAAAAATACACATAGCACCTATGACCTGTGGGACAGTATCAAGCAATACACATAAGTGGCATTCAGAAAAGGGGAGAAGAAGAGACAAAAAAATATTTGAAGAAAAGGCCAATTTTTTCCAAAATTGAAAAAAAATTTAACCTACACACACAAAGTCCAATGAACCCCACAAAGAAGAAACATAAGGAAAATGCTATCAGGGTACCTCACAATTAAATCACTGAAAATCAGGGGAGCCTGGGTGGTACTCGGCAATCAAAAAGAATGAAATCTTGCCATTTGCAACTATGTGGATGGAACTAGAGGGCATTATGCTAAGCAAAATTAGTCAGAGAAAGACAAACATCATATGACTTTACTCATATGAGGACTTTAAGATACAAAACAGATGAACATAAGGGAAGGGAAGCAAAAATAATATAAAAACAGGGAAGGGGACAAAAATCTTAAGGGACTCTTCAATATGGGGAACAAACAGAGGGTTGTTGGAAGGGTTGTGGGAGAGGGGATGGGCTAAATGGGTAAGGGGCATTAAGGAATCTACTCCTGAAATCATTGTTGCACTATATGCTAACTAACTTGGATGTAAACTAAAAAATAAATAAATTATTTAAAAAAATATTGAGGGCCTTCAATGAACAGTGGAATTTGAAATTAAAAACATGGCACTATTTATGGTAGTACCCCCAAATGAAATACTTAGATATAAATCTAACAAAATATGTAAGAGATATGTATAAGGAAAACTATAAAACTCTGATGAATGAAATCAAAGAACTAAATAAACGGAGAGATATTCTGTGTTCATGGATAGGAAGAATCAATATTGCCAAGATGTCAGTTCTTTCCAATTTGATCTATAGATTCAATGCAATCCTAATCAAAATCCCAACAAGTTATTTAGTGGATATCAAAAAAAAAAAAAAAAAAAAAAAAAAAAAAAGGATTTCAAAGTTTATATGCAGAGGGAAAAGACCCAGAACAGCCAATACAATATTAAAGGAGAAGACAAAGTTTGAGGACTAATATTACCTAGAGTTAAGACGTACTATAAAGCTGTAGCAATTAACACAAAGTGATATTGGCAAAAGAATAGACAAAGAGATCAGTGGAACAGAATAGAAAGCCTGGAAATATACCCATGTAATGTAGTTAAACTGATTTTTGACAAAGGAGCACAAAGGAGCAAAGGCAACACAGTAGAGCAAAGGTAGTCTTTTCAACAAATGGTGCTGGAAACAACTAGACATTCATATGCAAAAATAATGAATCTAGACAGACTTTACACCCTTCATTAAAATTAATGCAAAATGGATCCTAAATGTAAAATGCAAAATTATAAAACTCCTAGAAGATAACATAGGAGAAAACCTAGCTGACATTAGGTGTGGTGATTACTTTTTAGATACACCAGCAAAGGCACAATCCATGAAAGAAATAACTAATAAGCTGGATTCCACTAAAATTAAAAACTTTTGCTTTGTGAACAATGATGTCAAGTGAATGAGAAGACAAGCCTGGGTGAAAATATTTACAAAGACACATCTGATAAGGGACTGCTATTCAAAATATACAAAGAAAACTTAAAACACAATAGGAAAACAAACACAATTTTTAAAAAAGGGCCAAATGCATATGGTGGGTGTTCCAGACATAGACTCTCCCCTACACACATCAAAATAAAACAAAATCTTAGGTAATAGGGCAGCAGAGAGCCAAGAGCAGGCCTAAATAGCTGACACTGTGCCTAGCCAAAACTCCCCGATTTTAATTATTACAGATGGAGTTGAAAGGTTACCTAATGCCCTGGGAACTGCTACCCCACCCACTTATTACTATAATAATCATAGGTTTTCATTTCTTCTCTGATCAATAATTCTATGCCTGAATTCTAAAGATATATCAGCTGCTCTAACATTCCATTGATAAATGGTTTGAATCAGTGTCAGAAGCATTATTCCTAGAGCCTTGAGTTACTGTATCAAAAGAATCTGGCTTCCCAAGAAGCTTCTAGGACCCTGGATGTTTAGGGGCATGGAAAGTTAGAACTGACACTGGAGTCCCATTAACTCTCATATGATCACTGCCAGTCCACGAACTATTGACTACTGGTCCCTGAAGACATAAATACCGAAGTTGAAAATAAGTAATCTAGAAACTTCTATAACAATTTGACATTGCCACATCCTAGTGATATTAATCACCTACACACACCCTTTCCAGGACTCATGTGCAGTGTTGTAATTATTTCCCATTTTTTTTACCATGTGTTTACTGATTATATTTTTTGAAGTGTCATTCTATGCCTGTTTCATCTAAAAATTAAATATTTGGGTCTCGGGGCGCCTGGGTGGCGCAGTCGGTTAAGCGTCCGACTTCAACCAGGTCACGATCTCGCGGTCCGTGAGTTCGAGCCCCGCGTCGGGCTCTGGGCTGATGGCTCAGAGCCTGGAGCCTGTTTCCGATTCTGTGTCTCCCTCTCTCTCTGCCCCTCCCCCGTTCATGCTCTGTCTCTCTCTGTCCCAAAAATAAATAAACGTTGAAAAAAAAATTAAAAAAAAAAATAAGAAATATTTGGGTCTCAAAAAAATAAAAATAAAAGTGAGCCAAAGAATTTAACAGATACCTCACCAAAGAAGGTATACAGATGGCAAATAAGAATATGAAAAGATGCTTCATGTCACATGTCATCAGGAAAATGCAAATTAAAACAACAATGAAATATCACTAGATATCTATTAGAATGGCCAAAATTTAGAACACTGATAACACCAAATGCTGGCGAAGATGTGGAACAAGAGGAACTCTCATTCACTGCTGGTGGGAATGCAAAATGGTGCACCCACTTTGGAAGACAGTTTGGCAGTTTCTTACAAAACTAAACGTACTCTTACTATGCCATCCAGAAATTGTGCTCTGGTATTTACCCAAAGGAGTTGAAAACATATGTCCACACAAAAACCTGCACATGGATATTTATAGTAGCTTTATTCATAATTGCCCAAACTTGGAAGCAATCAAGATGTCCTTCAGTAGGTAAATGGATAAATAAACTATGGTACATCCAGACAATAAAATATTACTCAGTGCTAAAAAATAGTGAGCTATCAAACCATGAAAAGATGTGGAGGAACCTTAAATGTGATTACCAAGTTAAAGAAGCCAATCTGAAAAGACTGCACACTGGATAATTCCAAATATATGACATTCTGGAAAAAGCAAAATTATAGATACAGTAAAAAAAAAATTAGGGGTTGCTGGACTGGGCTGCAGAGAGAGATTAACACGTGGAGCACAGAGGATTTTCAGGTCAGTGAATATACTTTGTATGATATCATAATGATGGCTATGTGCCATCACACCACAAGTCCAAACCCATAGAATGCACACCACCATGAGTGAACCCTAAGATAAACTATTGATTTTAGGTAATTATGAGCTGTCAATGTATGTTCATCAATTGTAACAAGTGTACCACTCTGGTGGGAGGATGTTGATAATGGGGGAGGCCATGCATGTATAGGGGCAAAGGAGTCTCAATTTTGCTGTGAACCTAAAATTATTATGAAAATGAAGTCTTTTTCTTTGAATGTTTATTTATTTATTTTGATAGAGAGAGGAGGGGCAGAGAGAGAGGGAGACAGAGAATCCCAAGGAGGCTCTGGGCTGTCAGCACAGAGCCAGACATGGGGCTCAAATCCACAAACCATGAGGTCATGACCTGAGCTGAAATCAAGAGTCAGACTCTTAACTGACAGAGCCATCCAGGAGCCCCTAAAAAAATCAAGTCTTTAAAACAAAAACTATATAGAGGGAAAATATTTGGTGACTTGAAAAAATGTTCACAATCCTTAATTAAGTGAACAAAAACTGGCTAGAAAGTTAAATATTAAACCAACATTATAAAAATTTGGAGTTATGTATAGCAAAGAGAGAAAAGATAGTAAAAGAGAACTTGTAAAATTCATCTGCAGGTGAGAGAACTTGGGATCAATTTGTGTAGGTGCTACAAAATTCAATCACATCTCCATTATTATAGAAATATCACTTTATTACTTTAAACTGAGCTCAACTTGCTGTGAGACCCCATTTCCAATGATGGTGAAAACACTTAATCTTGCCAATTATATGTAGCTTAGTTATTTTCAGCATAAAATTGAGTCCCTTTTGGCAAATACCCAGTTAAAGTTGGCTTACTATTTTATTATTACAAAGTGTGAACTCTGTCCCCATTTCTCAAGATTTCTTGCATTCCCTCCCTTCTCACGATCTCTGGGGGATGGGGCAGTTTTCAGAACATAATGGCATCGGGGGCAGGACACTGGCTCCTGGTTCTTCATTGCTGGCTCTGACTGAGCATAGGTGAGGGGTGTCTTGTCCCATCTTGAGTGCCTGGACAGTGTGACTTACAGTCTCTTCACTTGGCAAACATTGTTAAAGACCTATGATTGTTCCTTCTATTCCCCAACCCCTGACCCTCCTTCCCTACCTCATCACTCCATCATGCCCTTGACGTAGTTCACCTCAGCCCTCTTGGAGAAGTTGATGTCCCTCTGCCACCTAGCCCCCAGGATCCCCTTACAGTGACTTCTGGCAGGTCACTAGCTCAATCCTTAGATGCAAATTTGTATCTTCTCTCTGCCTCTTGTAGGCTTGGAAGAACTTGGGGGAGAGGTATCTTCTTTAGCCTCCCTTTCTGTCTAAAAATGAGACACGGACAGTCTACTCTACCTTGGAAGCCTCATGCTATCTTCAAGACCTCTGAATGGCAACCTCCTCCCAGATACCTAGACGGAAGGAAGACAAGCCTCTGCTGTTAATGCCAAAAATTTTCTAGAAGCCTCTGTTCTTCTCACAGTTTTTGAAGAGGATGAGAGGTGGAAAAATACCCAGTCTCTGTATTCTCTCTCCTCTCTTCTTCTTGCCCTTCTCTTTTCTTCCCTTTCTTTCCCTTCTCACTATGGGTGGAAGATGGCTGTGGATCATCCAGGTGGATACAAAAGCCTGAAGTTCTGGGAGGCGGTCAGGGCTTAACGTACAAATTTGTAGGGGCGCCTGGGTGGCTCAGTTGATTGAGCGTCTGACTTTGGCTCAGGTCATAATCTCCTGGTTCATGAGTTTGAGCCCCACATTGGGCTTGCTATTATCAGCCTGTCGGTACAGAGCCTGCTTCAGATCCTCTGTCTCCCTCTCTCTGCCCTGCCCTCGCTTGCACTCTCCCCAAAATAAGTAAATAAATAAATAAATAAATAAATAAATAAATAAATAAATATTGAAAAAAACAAATTTGTAAGGTATCAGCATAGAGGTGATGGTTAAGGCTGAGGGGCTCATCAATGAGAAGAGATCATGGTCCAGGACAGAGTCCTAAGATTCATATTTTTTTTTACACTTTTTAAATGTTTATTTATTTTTGAGACAGAGAGAGACAGAGCGCGAGTGGGAGACACAATCCAAAGCAAGCACCAAGGTCCAAACTGTTGGCACAGAGCCCGACACGGGGCTGGAACTCGAGCTAGGAGATCATGACCCAAACCGAAGTTGGAAGTTTAACCGATTGAGCCACCCAGGCGCCCCTGAGATTCATATTTTCTTATTTAGAAGCCACAAGAGTAGCAATGACTTTTCTTCAGAAGCTCTGACATATTACAAGATAAATAACATAAATCATGTGAAAGAGGAAAGGCTTCATCTTTTACTTTGTCGAAAGGTAGTTGCTAACCAGCAATTAGGGCATTAGGAAGGGAAACAGCATGAGCCTATGTGCCTATGTGTACTCTCATCATAGAAATGGCCACCAGGAAGGGCTGAGGAAATCTATCAGTCTTTTAAAAATGAAGCTGCCCCTATTGTAAAGATCCTGCAAACAATTTTATATATTCTAGAAGGAAGATCTTTGAACTGAGAATTCTTCACTCAGAAAGTTTCTTTTCCATTACCAAAGAGAAAGGACCCCTTTCTGAAGATTGTCTTTGAGGTTTAGAGGTCTGTGAGGATGGATGGATGGATGGATGGATAAATAGGTGTGTGGATGGGTATACAGAAGGTACATGTTGGCTACATGAAAACATGAAAGTCTCCAGAAATGTTAGTCTCTTAAGAATTTATAGTTAATTACTTAATTGAAACAACAAATAATTGGGGAATATCAACCTCCTGGCCACTGTGTTTGTCAAGGTCCTTAAAGTACATGTTCTTGTCCTTAACCTCATGGAGTATTCAAACAAAAGGCATAGACAAAAGCAAACAACTACATATATCAATTATTTAAAATTATAAAAAAATACTTTAAAGAGAATCATCATTACCTTAATTTTCATTTTTTAAGTGTTTATTTTGAGACAGAGAGAAAGAGAGCAAGCAAGCACAAGTGGGGGAAGGGCAAAGAGAGAGGGAGAGAGAATCCCAAGCAGTCTCTGCACTGTCAGCGTAGAGCCTGATGCAAGGCTCCATCTCATGACTGTGAGATCATGACCTGAGCTGAAATCAAGAGTCACATGCTTAACCAACTGAACTACCTCTTAATTTTCATTTTTAAAAATATTTATCTTATTTTTTGAGAGGGAGGGAGAGAGAGAGAGAGCGAGCGAGCAGGGGAGGGGCAGAGAGAGGGAGACACAGAATCCAAAGCAGGCTCCAGGCTCTGAGCTGTCAGCGCAGAGTCTGACCCGGGTCTCACACCTATAAACCATGAGATCATGACCTAAGCCAAAGGCAGATGCTTAACTGACTAAGCCACCCAGACGCCCCTTAATTTTCATTTTTAATTCCATGAAATTAGAAAGAAGTTAGTGGTGTCAGCTACTTCTTTCTTAGGAAAAGCACTGTCTACTACAGAGAAGAAAACCTAAGACTACATTTAAAAAATTTTAACATTGGCTAAGTCACTTGACCTCTTGGCCAATTTTGCTGCTGCTAAAAAATGGAAAGGGGATTTTAATTCACATTCATATTTGAAGATCAACTAAAAAGTACATGGAATATAAAATACACAAATATGCTGAACTCTTAAACATCTGTTATAATTGAAATTTTAAAATATTTTATTAAATTTGTCTTTTTTCACTTGCTTTCCTCTATATAGCATCTAACTTATTGGAAATACTTAAAAAATACTACTATACTGTTTTAAGTATCCATCACTATTGTACTAAGCTGCCCTCTGGTGGTTTTCAATTTAGTCAATATCTTTACCTTAGTATCTGATGTGTGGTACATTTAAGTTACTATAGTTTGTTTAATACTATATTAATTCCTACTTTCTATATGAACTTATTTGGCAGGGCCTTTGAAATACTCATGTAAAAGAATGGAGGCTGGCTACTGTCCAGAACAGAGAAAAACAATTAGTAAATTCATGAAGACAAGTTTGTATTTCCAATGTAATGAATTATCACTTATTAGCAATGTTTCTGTTATTGTCATTATAAAACAGGACTGACTGATATGAGCCTCAGTCATTAAGTACAGAATATAATCACTAAAACACCTGGAAAGCAAAATATATTTATTTAGTACTATTCCCTAATACATATTAAAGGCTCTCACATCACATAATAAAACTAACCTCTGCAATGAAAGTAAAAAATATTCTCATTAATGAACAGGCTAAATGTTTTTCACTATCCAAATAATTTGAAATCTAAAACTATCTTTTAACTTCCTGCCAAAGATAACCCTGAAGTGCCTATTGAAAAAGATAGTTCTAGTCAAACCAGTGTCTTCTCTTTTGCTACTAAGATGGAAATTGTCAATCACATTTGTTTTATTTTGTTGAACTTTCTCTAGAATTATTGTAATGTATAAAATGACCTTGATTATGAGAATAATATATTTTTACCATAAGAGTTTAAAAGTTAAAGCATCATTTAAATTTTCCATCTATAATTATTCTTTTCAGTGAAGGCAAGATCTATTTAGACACATTTAATTATTTATCTTCTTACATGTACTCAGCATTCAGGGAAAAGAAATCCACATTATATGAGATTAAATATTTTTAGTTCAGGGGCGCCTGGGTGGCGAAGTCGGTTAAGCGTCCGACTTCAGCCAGGTCACGATCTCGTGGTCCGTGAGTTTGAGCCCCACGTCGGGCTCTGGGCTGATGGCTCGGAGCCTGGAGCCTGTTTCCGATTCTGTGTCTCCCTCTCTCTCTGCCCCTCCCCCGTTCATGCTCTGTCTCTCTCTGTCCCAAAATAAATTAAAAAAAAAAAAAAAGTTGAAAAAAAAATTTAAAAAAATATTTTTAGTTCATATATTTATTAGGCATTTGAGACCTTCTGTGTGCCTAACCCTGTATGGCCTGCATTCTAGAAAAGAAGGTCATTCCAGAAAAGAAGCTCAAATATATTTTAAGCTGTTTCACCATCATGGGAATTAGTACTTGAGACAAAAAATGCTTCAGTAGTTTAGGAAAGAATTGAGAGCTATGTTAGCTGCAGGGAGGAATAACAGTTTCACAGAGGAAATGGCACTTGAACTGGACTGTGATGGATTGGGATTTGGGTAGCAAAGGATAAAATTTTGAAGCTATTTCAGGTCAGAAAATAAAGATAAACAAAATACATAAGGGGATCACACATTGGTGAAAAGCACTGAAGGAAAAGAATTGAAAATCCATCATTTTCTAAGAAGAATCTACAGTATGTTATAGTTGAATAGGTAAGTTAAAATAAGTCCGCAGCTATGTTTAGCAAAATTCAGAAGAGTCATGGCAACAATACTTTTCCCTGATTAGATAACACTTAAACTGCCATTCATCACCACCATTGAATAACTGACCATTGGTAGAATTAGTAGGATCAGTGGATCAATGGTTATAACAGAGGCAAAATGCAGTTATTTATATTATTTTAAGCTCCTCAAGTTTTCAAAAACCGAGATATCACTTAACTAGAGGGAAATGCATAGATCCTATATGTACAATTCCATCAATTTTGACAAAACTCACACGAGGGATAAAATGTTCTGTCATGGCAGAAAGTTCTCTCAGCCCATCCCCAGTCATTCCCCACCACCTCCACCCCCAAGCAACCACTGTTCTGATTTCTGTAACCGCAGATTAGTTTTACCAGTTTTTGAACTTCATGTAAGTGAAATCATATAGTAGCTACTCTTTTGAGTCTGGTTTCTTTTACTAGAGCATCATGCTGTGAGACTCCTCTTTGTTGTTGTGTCAATAGTTAGTCCCATTTTATTGCTGAGTTGTATTCCACTCTATGAATATATCCCAGTTGGTTTACCCATTCTGTTTATGGATACCTGCGATGGTTTGAATCTAGAACTACTAGGAATCAAGAGTCTATGAACATTTGCATATAGGTGTCTGTATAGTCATCCTTTCATTTTCACTGCAGTGTATATGTAGGAGTGGGATCACCGAATGTACGGTAACTATATGCTTAACTTTACAAGAAACTGCCGAACAATTTCCCAGAGTAGTTATATCATCTTATACATGCACTAGCAAACTATAAGAGAGTTTAGAGATTTTATTCTCCTTATTTTTAGCCATTCTAGTGGGTGTGCAGTATCTCGCTGTGGTTTCAAATTACATGAGAAGGGTTTCTGGGTGGCTCAGTCGGTTAAGCGTCTGACCTTTGCTCAGGTCATGATCTCGCAGCTCGTGAGTTTGAGCCCCATGTTGGGCTCTGTGCTGACAGCTCAGAGCCTGGAGCCTGTATTGGATTCTATGTCTCCATCTCTCTCTGCTCTTCCCAGCTTGTGCTCTGTCTCTCTCAAAAATAAACATTAAAAAATTTAAAATAATATAAAAAATAAATAAAATAAAATTATATGAGAACTTGATGTCCAGCATCTTTCCAGCCCTGATTGGCCATTTATGAATATTTTTTATGAAGTGTCTATTCAAATCTTTTTGCCTTTTTAAATTTATTTTATTTTATTTCATTTCATTTCATTTCATTTCATTTTATTTTATTTTATTGAGAGAGCATGTGGGTGGGAAGAGGGCCAGAGGGAGAGAGAGAGAATCTTAAGCAGGCTCCATGCTCAGCACGGAGCCCAACACAGGGTTTGATTCCACGACCCTAGGATCATGACCTAAGCTGAAATCAGGAGTTGGATGCTCAACCAACTGAGCCACCCAGGTGCCCCTTCACCTATTTTTAAGATTGGATTTTTAAAATTATTATTAAGTTGTAGGTATTCTTTACACATTTTAGGTGCAAGGGTTTGGTCGGATGTATGTGTTGCAAATATATTCTCCCAGTCTGTGGCTTGTCTATTCATTTTCTTAACAGTGTCTTTTGAAAGTGTTTAACTTTAATGAACACTGATTTACCAATTCTTGTTTTCTTTTGCCAGTTAGTGCTTTCTGTGCTTTCCTCAGTAAATCTTTGCCTATGCCAAGATTGCAAAGGTATTTTCCTATGATTTCTTCTAGAAGCTTTACAGTTTTCACTTTTATGTGTAGGTTTATAATCCATCTCGAATTAATTTTTGTATATGGCGTAAGGTGTAAGTTGACCTTCATTTTCTTCCCTACTGAGTGTCTATTTGTTATCTCATTGCCTGATGAAATGACTTTGTTCAAGTTTAATTTCACTGAAATTATGTCAAGAAGCAGGAAACTTTTACAAGATACTGAAAAAAGGAAATGAGGAATAAAAAAGGGCACTTGGTTCATACTTGAGTCATTCTTTGTGCTCATAGAGCAAACACGCACAAATGACCACTAATGTTTTTTTTTTTAATACAGCCATCGCACACATGAATTTCTGACAGTTGGATCTATATCCTGAATGAGTGAACAAAAGTATTTTATGGGGAAAGTGTTCTCTACCTGCAGCACAACTTTAGTTTTTTTTTTTTTTTGAAACCCTGCAGCATCTATTTCACTATGTGCCTCCGAAGGCAAGTAAATTTGTGGGAGGAGGGGAGTGGCGATTAGAGACTTTCAGTGAACCTTTTGCCTGTGCAAAGGGAAAGCCAAAATCTCTTCTAGACTGGAGAGTTTCAACAACTCCAAGGAGCTAGACTCCAAATGAGACCCACGAGGTGGAGTGGGCTTTGCACTGGGACAAGAGAAGAAAACTAGATTTTTCTGTCTTTGTGCTCTGGGTAGGTGGTAATTTGGAAGAGACATAAACATGGCACAGAAGGCAGGGGTCAATGGTGAGGGCAGGTGAAGTGCTTTCAGCAACACGTTAAGGAATAGAATCAAAGGTCAGGATATTCCTTGGGAAAGGTGTAGCTATGAATTCCTGAAGCACTTGTGTCTAGTGGCTGGTTTTCTTCAAGTGTTTCCATTCCATAGATCCCTAAGTCTTTGCCAAAGTTATAGTTAATTCTTGCTTTGGGAAATTAAGACAGGGGTTATATTTCAGCTTGGAGTGAAATTGAAAAGTGTAGGGAGAAGCAGTCTCAAAAAGGCAGCCTGTGAAAAGCCTAATAAATCAACTGAAAAACTTTGCAAGCAGAATACAAACCACAGAGAGAACACCACGTGTTTGGTTCACATGTAACATTCCAATTCATGTGAAGCACTGTGTCTTTATTGTTAGGATTTCTATGTTTTCAAGAAGGAAATTAACATCTAGGAGAGGGTTAATTATTGAGGCAAAAAGTAGGGCCACACACATGATTTGACCTTTTTTTAAACTGGTTTGAAAGGTGAAAGCTATGTAAAGTTATGGCAGTAATTCTACAGCACAACAGCTGTATTCAATGGGGTGAACCTTAAATTGTCTTACACAAGACCATCTAAATGAGTGCTTTCATGCTTCTTGACCTTTAATGTTCATCCCCAAACTAATATAATGTTATATGTCAGTTATACCTCAATGAAAAAAGCTTTAATGTTCATATAAATAATCTGAGAATTTTATAAAAATGTAGATTCTGATTTGGTAGTACTAGGATGGGACCTAAGAGTCTGTATTTTCAACAAGACCAAAGTAGTGGTTCTCAAAGTATGGTCCCAAGATCAGCAGCATCAGTACCATTTGGGATGTGGTTCGAATGCAGACTCTCAGGCCCCACTTCAGAATTACTGTATTGGAAGCTCCAGAGATGGGATCCAACAATCTGTGACTTAACAGGCCCTCCATGTGATTCTGATGCACATTCAAGTTGGAGAGCCACTGCTCCAGAGTTGCACTGTTGATATCCACTAGTCACAAGTATAAATTTGAAATGTATACAATTAAATAAAAGTTCAATTCTTCAGAAGCACTAGCCACATTTAAAATACTCACTAGGGGCGCCTGGGTGGCGCAGTCGGTTAGGCGTCCGACTTCAGCCAGGTCACGATCTCGCGGTCCATGAGTTCGAGCCCCGCGTCGGGCTCTGGGCTGATGGCTCAGAGCCTGGAGTCTGTTTCCGATTCTGTGTCTCCCTGTCTCTCTGCCCCTCCCCCGTTCATGCTCTGTCTCTCTCTGTCTCAAAAATAAATAAACGTTGAAAAAAAAAATTTAAAAAAATAAATAAATAAATAAAATAAAATAAAATACTCACTAGCCACATGGGACTAATGGCTACCCTATTGAACAAAGAAGACCGACAAAGGGGACATTTCCATCATTGCAACAAGAAGTTCTATTGGACAGTGCAGAGTACTATTTGCAATCCTGGCTTCACACTGGAATCACACAGTGAGATTTTTTTTTTAAGTATCATCGCCTGGACTCACACCAGAACAATTGAGTCAGAATCTCTGGGGGGGGGGATCTTAATCCTGAAGTAAGTAATTATAAATACTGCAAAGAAGGAAGAGGTATGATATGAAGTGTGTTGTGTGTTTTAGGAACTGACAGCAGAGGAATCTGGGGGGCAGGAAAAATCTCCCTGGACAAAGGACATTTAAGTAGAGAATGATGAATAGGAGTTTTTTTTTTTTTTTTTTTAGAACAGGAAGGATGAGAAGTTTCCCAAACAGAATGATATGTCCAAAAGCTCATAAGCAAAAGAGATTATATTGAGTTCCAGGAACTGAATGAAGCTCAGAATGGTTAGAGTGTGTGGTAGCACAGGAGATAGGTTTCAGAGGTTACTGGAGACGAGATCTCTCTAGGCTTTATAAAGTAAACTTATATCCCATTTTCCCAGATAGTCTCAGTTTACATACCTGTTCCTTCATAATTATTAATATCACTCCCTTTCACTCTCCAAAGTGCCTCACTTGGATGATAAATTAAGTGGTCACATTACCTATATGTTGTGACATTAAAATCTGACTTTATCCTAAGGGCAATAGGAAGACATTGAAGAATTTAAAGCAGGGAATTGACTCTTTTAAAGTGTTTTGAGGGGCGCCTGGGTGGCTCAGTCAGTTAAGTGGCCGACTTCGGCTCAGGTCATGATCTCGTGGTCCGTGAGTTCAAGCCCCGCGTCGGGCTCTGTGCTGACAGCTCAGAGCCTGGAGCCTATTTCGGATTCTGTGTCTCCCTCTCTCTGACCCTCCCCCATTCATGCTCGGTCTCTCTCTGTCTCAAAAATAAATAAATGCTAAAAAAAAAAAATTAAAAAAAAAAATAAAGTGTTTTGAAACAATGCCTTAGACCGCAGAGAGAACAATGAATAGGAAAGCAGTTGAAAGGCTGCCATAATTATCCAGGCAAGAGATAAAGGTGTCCTGGCCATGGCTGTGGTGTTGCAAATGGAAAGAAGTGGACAAAATTGTAAACTATTAAGAAAAGAGAAAGGTAACAAATGAGTATATGGACAGATGGAAGTCAAGTTGACTACTTTTCTAGTTTGGATAAAAATGGTCAAATGGTAATATCACTTGATTTGGTAGAAGGAAAAAAAAGGAAGAATGGGGGTGATACTTAATGATAACTTTAGTTCTGTATTTGCTTAGAGGAGCTGTTGGATATACGTGTTTGGAGCAAAGGAAGTACCTGGGGATATCAATTTGGGATTCATTAGGAAATAAGATTGCCAAGTGGAGTGTATAGAGTGAGAAGTGCAGACAACCTGGGGCTGAGCCCTGAGAAGCACAAGCTTTTAGGACAGAGTAAAAGAGCCTACAAAAGAGGCTGAAATGGAATGTTTGAAAAGACAGGAGGAAAACCAGAGAGTCTTGTATAATTGTTAGTAAAGAAGGAAGATATTTTTCTGAGAAATGACGTGTACTGAATGTCAAGCAAAAAAAAGGTATGAAAATTACATGGGAGACATAGGGGAGAGAAGTTTCTGTGGAATTTGTGGGACTGAAGACTACATTGCAGAGGAATGAATAGGGCGTAAAAGGAGTGGAAAGAAAATGAAAGGAAGGGAAATTCAGCACATGCAGATAAGTCAAGAAATTTGGCTCTAGGGGCACCTGGGTGGCTCAGTTGGTTAAGTGTCTGACTTTGGCTCAAGTCATGTAAGTGTCACAGTTTGTAAGTTAGAGCCCTACATCAGGCTCTGTGCTGACAGCTCAGAGCCTGGAGCCTGCTTCAGATTTTGTGTCTTCCTCTCTCTCTCTGCCCCTCCCCTGCCCATGCTATGTCTCTCTCTTTCTCAAAAAAATAAATAAAAACATTTTTTAAAAAGAGAAATTTTGGCTCTAAAAAGAATGGAGAAATATAGCTGTAGCTATAAGGGAAATTGGAATTGAAGATTTTCTTTTAAAAAAAACATTTTTCTCTGTACATGTAATTGCTATTTAGGAGGGGATAGAGACAGAAGGTTTGAAGATGTGGACAAGAGAAGCAGGTGAGAAGGATTCAGAGCATAGATGAAAACTGTATGGTTATCTATTGCTACATAATAAATTACTCTCAAATTTAGCAGCATAAAACAGCAAATACTTATTATCTCACAGTTCCTGTATGTCAGAAACCAGGGTAATGTTTAACTTGGAGAACTGGGCTCAAGGTCTCTCATGGAGTTGCTGTGAGGATATTTACTTGTACTGTGGTCTCATCTGATGACTCAACAGTGGAGAAAGGGAGAGATCTGTTTCTAAACTTGCTTATGTGGTTTTTGTGAGCATTCACTTCCTCCACAGGCTCTTGGACTAAGAGTCTCTGTTCCTTGCAGGCTGTCAGCCAGAGGCCTCCCTAGGCACATGAACCTCTCCATAAGGCAGCTCACAACATAGCAGCTGGCTTCCTTCAGGGTCAATAAGTGAGAGAGCAAGAGAGAACTAGTGAATACCCCAAACAGAAGTCAGAACATTTTTAATAATAAGTGACATTCTGTTACTTTCACTGTATTCTATTTGTTGGAGTAAGTCACTTATGTCTTTGGAGGGATACCACAAGGGCATGAATATCAATAAGTGGAGATCCTTGGGAGCCATCTTACAGACCACCTGCCACAGAATGATTACCTTTAAGCAGAAGAGGGAGATTTCTTCTATGGTAATAGAAAGAAAGGGGAAAGAAATGGATCTAGATTCATTTTGTATAACTACAGTGAGAATGGAGAAAGTGCTTTACAGATGGCTTGTATTTTCCATGCCAAGTAAGCCATACAGTCTTTTCCTGAGAGTAAATAAAGACTTGGAGTTTTGGTAGTAGAGAAGGTTAAAAAAGTCATTGTTGAGAATAAGAGAAAGAAGTGAATTCGGAAACAGAAGATTGACAGGGAATGTTGTCAGCCCAGCTGAAGTGGGTACCTACAAATTTACAGTGAAATCAATCTGCTTAATAGGGTGATTTTTCTCCAGCAGCACCTAGTAATAGGCAAAGGGAAGGGCTCCATTGCTACTTTCTGATGATTGCCTGCTTTCTCTTAGGGGGACGTGGAAGGCATAAAAAAATTGCTGAGGCTGATACCAAAATTTATATAACCATAAACTGGACAAAATAGCTGCCAGTTTCAGAGTCTAAAAAAGGAACATGTCACACAGAATTTCATTTGCCACAAAATTCAGAGACAGGTTAGCACAGAATAGGTCAGGCTGGAAAGTTATGTGCCATAAAAGTTGTCTGTTTATCTGCCTTCAGTGGAATTCATGCTTGCTGAAGATAGTTAAACCCATCAGCCACAGAAGAGTGTTAGAAGTTTGTCATTGATTATTGTGGAAAATATTGACTTATGAAAATCCCCCAAAATGAATTTTTGAGGTAATAGGTCCACCTGTTTACCTTCTAGATGAAATCTAATTAAAGCTCTATTCTAATGCTTTCGTTTCTCGTATATAAAACTCAGCTCTATCCCAAGAAGAATGAAACACTTCCCCAGATGAAAAGCTTGGTTTCAGGGAGTGTGTATTACCCTTTTGCTGTTGGTTCTCAGGCAAGTGACTGAATCATATGTCAGCTTCCTGGATGTTCTTGGCCACTGAAGTGGATGGAAGGCTCTGAGAAAAACTAACATACAGAGTACTGTCTCCCACCCTTGTGTGTATGTGTTGTTGGATTGAGAAAGTTAAAATGTTTGGGCTCCATAGTCTGACATCACTCAGCCTTGCCTCACCTCTTCTGTTATATTTAAGTACCTAGTGAACAAGGGTCACCCAAAGACTAGAACATAAAAAGGCAATCTAAAGCAAAAGGAGATAAAATTTTGTTCCTCTGGAGAAAGCTTAAAGTGAAGACACTAATGTGGAGAAGATAAGCAGTTGGATTTCTCTATAGTTGAGATTTTCTCAGTCTGAAGGACAGGGAAACAAAGTAGTTTAGCATTAGAGAATGGTTGACACCTTGGTCATGATAGGGTAGGACACAAAGGCAGGAGGGACGGAGAGTCATGGAAGAGAATAGAATTGTGGCTGGATGGATGGTGTTGATAAAGCAAATGAGAGGTGTTAAAAGTCACTGAACAATGGGCTAGAAGGGGAAGCAGTTGTAGCCCTAAAACTGGCTTTGAATTCATAATCTCTGGGAGTTCTAGACTGTTATCCTGGTAAAATGGGCTGTGCCTACTTAACTGCTATGCATGACATGGATTATACGGGAGAAGACTTTACAAATTCCTGTGCTTTTGCTGACAATTAATTCACATTTTTTTCCCTGTAGAATTGGGACTCCTAACTATCTTTTAAGAGGAATACAACAGCCAAAATATTCCTGGATGATCACTAGACTTGCCAATTGAGAGAGCTTAAATTATATAACAGGTGAAATCCTTCCTGAAACAAGATTGCCCTTCAAACAATATATTCCTTCCAAATACCTTCTCCTTACAATGAAAGGAATATCAATAAGTGGAGAAAACTCAGAAAATTCATTTATCCATTTATCCATTCATTCAGTGAAAACATAGTGAGCTTTGATGGCTTTGTTGGGGTCACAGGCATACAACAATGAATGTGACAGATAATGTGTCTGTTTTTGTGGGCCCTGCTTTCTAGTGAGGGAGACTGTTAAGTAAAAAGCATCAAAATTTGAGTTAAGGAAAAAATGAGCAAGGCAATGAGATGGAGAATGACTGCTGGGGCTGGGGGTGGGGAATGGAGCATTCCATTCCTCATGAGTAGATAAGGTGCTCAGAGAAGGGCCTCTTAGAGGAGGTAACATTTGAGCTGAGATCTGAATATTGAGAAGGGGTCAGTCAGGATCCGGGAGAAGGGCATGTTAAGCAAAAGTAATAACTGCCAAGCCCTTAAGGTGGAAGAATGTTAGTCTATGCTACGAATTGTCCAAAGCCCAGTGGGACTGGAGTTGAATGAGCCAAGCAAAGAGCCATCAGAGATCAAGTCATAACACATGACAAAGGCAGGACCATGAAGGACCTTGCAGACTGTGGGAAGGGTTGGGATTTTGTTCCAGGTGCAACGGAATACCATATTGAGATTCTAAGCAAGGGAGACATATGGTTTGGTTCACATTCTTAAAAGATGACTTTGGTTGTTCAGTGAGCAATGAATAAGGAGGAGTATGAGGAAATATAAAAAGAAAGTCAAATCAAATATGCTTCCAAAATTGTAATTCTAACATAGATACAATTTTGTGTCTACTTCTTTCATCCTATATCATAAGGACACAACCGTGTCATTAAAAGTCATTTGAAATAATTTTTTAAATGAATGCATGAAAGTCTTGTCTGTGCCTTACCTTAGTCTATTTCCCCTATTATTGGAAATTAACTTATTCCTAGTTTTATCTGTCTTAACTATGACAACCATAATTATTATATTCTTATTTAATCTTTGGCTACATTTTCCACTTCATTAGGATCCATTCCTAAATGTGGAATGAGACTACAGAATCAAAAGACATGAGTGCTGGGTTGTTCTATTGTCCACTTGGTTACGCTGGGAACTATATCACCCAGAATTCCTTACCCTGCACACTTAGAGGTAGAATTGACCAAACGAAGAACTTGTGAAGTTTGGGCAACAGAAGTGAGGCAGCAGCTTGGCTTACTCTCTGTAAGCCATTTATCCATTTATCCATTCATTGTTGTCAGAAATTTAGATGCTTGGCAGGTTCCAGATTGTCCCCAATCTTCTCCTGGCACCTTGGCACCCAGCCCTTCTTCCTGTCCCTTGGCCTTGTAGATGGACAGTGGCCCGAGATCAGCCACCCTATAGCTGGGGATCCTCATAGGTAATGGCCTCCCAGAGATATCCCCACAAATCCCCTTTGGCATGTCTACATCAGTTTCTCTGATTTGCTCTGCCTTGCCCACCCACCCCAGTGCTTAAGTATTGGTTAGTGACTCCTTTTTTGATTCTCAAACACCCATCTGGGCTGTCCCCACAACTTACAGCTCTATTCACATAATGAATACCATTTTCTGTAACCCTCATCATAGTTCTACCTGCCTACTCGTTCTACTAGTACAATTTATGAGTATTTTGGTGGTTCTTGTTGCATATTGTCACCTTGCTTTCCTGAAAACTCATAAGCAGTTTTAGGCCCACCAAAAGTTTGTGAAAATGCTATCTCATCACTCTTTCAACAGTATTGATGCTTCAAGTCACTTTCAATTTTATGAGGAAAAGTTGGTATCTAGTATCTAGTTTTAATTTGTTTCTCTTTGATTACTGATGAAGTTGAACTATTTTTTTTCTGTGATACATTAATACTTCCTGCCCCACCTTTTTTTTTAATTGGGGACCATTACCACGTTTCTAAAGA
The DNA here is from genome assembly GCF_014898765.1 of Herpailurus yagouaroundi. NCBI lineage: Eukaryota > Metazoa > Chordata > Mammalia > Carnivora > Felidae > Herpailurus > Herpailurus yagouaroundi. The sequence continues at coordinate 66,794,457 of NW_024412391.1, forward strand.
TTTTTGAAAACTTTGAGAAAACTTTGTAGCAATTATATTCACACTTCTTTCTTTCTGTCCATCTTTTCATTTGTTGGTACTTCCTGCCTAAATTCTTTCATAGGTTGTAAGGTTGTCACTGGGTGTGGTGGTGATGGTGGTGGTGGTGGTGGTGTGTGTGTGTGTGTGTATTTAGTTTTTGTTTTGTTTTGTTTTGTTTTGTTTTGTTTTGAGAAAGAGATAGAGTGAGTGTGAGAATAGGGGAGAGGGGCAGAGGGAGAGAGAATCTTAAGCAGGTTCCACACTAGTGCAAAGCCCGACACAGGGCTTCATCCCACAGTCGTGGGATCGTGACCTGAGCTGAAATCAAGAGCTAGATGCTCAACTGACTGAGCCACCCAGGTGCCCTATGTGTTTAGTTTTGATATCATAGCTCAATGTGGTCAATTTATAAATCAGTAGACAGGTGAATCAGAGCTTTCAGATAGAAAACAACACAAATCAAATCTGCTGAACTCAAGGACAATGGAATTAATTATATGAAAACTCATAGAATTTATATAAATCTTTGGAGGTCTGGGCCTAGGTTCAATGAGCAGAATGCCAGTGCAGAAACAGGTAAATCCTATGGATGCTGGTTTCATTTGCACTCTGTTCAAGATTTAAATTCCCAGGAATTAGCTTTACGTTGACCTAGCTTACATCAAGTACTGGCCCCCAGCTCCATCTGGTTGTAGAATAAAAGACTCTGGTGAAAAGAGCTTCCAAAAGGCCCCTTTCTCATCCATACTGGCAGACAAGTGACCTTAATGTACAATTTACCAGGAGTATTTCCAAAGCAGAAGAAGTAATTTCCCAAAGGAAACTGGGTGCTGTTAAGAAGGGGGAATGGTTGCTGGGTAGCCAAAGCCCAAGTACCCATAAGCAAAATCTAGCTGTCTCAAGGACTTTTTCACTCATATTGATTGCAGAGTAAACAAATTTTGGAATCTCAGATTTCTTTTTACACAGAAGTATTTTATGAACTATCATTTAGAAACTTATCTAGGAAATAAAGTAAATGAATTTCCCTTTTAATTTATCATCTGAACTTTGTGGCTTTCAATGACCACTGGCAGATCAAAACTTTTGATTGAAATATTTTGCATGGTTCATTAATTTGAGCCCGACATTGGGCTCTATGCTGATGTTGCAGAACCTGCTTGGGATTCTGTCTCTCTTTCTCTCTGCCCCTCTCCTGCCTGTGCACGCACATTCTCTCTCTCCCCCCAAAATAATCTTTAAAAAATATTTTTAAAACTTTATGAAATATTTTGCATGCATTTATCATACCATATAGGAAAACCTCGTTGCTAAAAAAAACAAAACAAAACAAAAAAACCTATACAATCCTATGGTAACAATTTCTAATATGTGTGACACTTTTTCTAAAAGGACTATTTCTTTAAAAGGACATTTTACTAAAAAATAGAAGAGTTTAATAGGGTTAGCAAGCCCTGCCAATAACCTTCAGTCTCTTATACATTTCTCCTTAAAACAAAACAAAACAAAACAAAACAAAACAAAACAACAACACATACCTTCTTTTATGGTTACATAGTTAAAATATCAATGTATATCATCAGACAACTGTGAAGCTGGCCCTTTTCCTACTTGTAATTATGGCAATTACTTTCCAGTTGGAATGAGCAATAAAACCCAGTTTTCTCAATTGCTGGTTGAAAGCAAGTACTTGTTTGGCAGGTAAGTGGGCACTGTAAATAGGAAAGTCACTTTGAAAAGAAGCTAAAACCTGAATTTATAATTAATTTGGAATTTAAAAATAAAAGACTAAGAGGGTACTTCTATAACATGAAGAACTAGAATAAGACTTAAAAAGCTCTGGAAACCCAGGCAGTTTCTTTCTCATTTGCTCCCTCTCTCTGGGCTTTGGTCTCTGGCTTCTACCTTTCTGTGCATCTCCATCTTTTTCCATCTCTTTCTTTACGCCAGCCTTGGCTGCTTCTGTGCATAGTGCCCCTTTCTCACTTACTACATTACATATAAAGTTATTGCCTATTTATGGCCTTTGTCCCCATTAATTGTCCCCTAATATCCTTCTGCTCTTTTATCACAGGGAATCGTGTTCTGGTGATGCCCACAGCTACTTTGATATGGACATTTTTTGTTCAGCCTTCCTTGAAGCCCCTGGTGGATTTATGAATTTCTTTTGATTAGGAATAATAAGTGTAACTTCCAGGTCGTGCCCTTAAAAGGAGTGTGCATTTCCCTTTCCTCCTTCCTACAGGTTGTGATTTGGTGATGTGGAGAAGGTGGTGAGAACCAGAGGATCCCCACCCTGGGCCCAGAGAGGAAGCCAGTGGACAGCACAGTCGTCCACTAGGCCTGTTCTGTTCACCTCAGAACTCTAACATGGGAGAGAAATCTCCACCCTTTCTACTTGGAGGTTTCTTTGTCACAGAGGCTTAAACAGCGTTCTGAATGAAAGATGTCCTTCAAGAGTTGAACCTTTATGAGGGTAAAGCTGTTCCCAACCTTTTAAATAACTCCTATTAGGCACTCAAAAAAGTATTGGCTAAGTGTTCTTATGGGCTGCAGTGTCCTCCCATCCCTACCCCAAATTAGTATGTTGAAGTCCTAACCCTCCAGTAGTCCAGAATGGGACTTTATTTGGAAATAGGATATTAAAGAGATGATTAAGGCTGAGTGATGTCATTAGGATGGCCCTAATCCAATAGGGCTGGTGTCCTTATAAGAAGGGAAATATGGACACAAGCACAGAGGAAAGGCCATGCGAAGACACAGGGTAAAACACAGCCATCTATAAGCCAACGAGAGAGGCCTCTGAAGAAACCAGCCCTGCCAACACCCTGATTTAGGACTTCTGGCCTCCAGAGCTAGGCAACAATACATTTCTTATGTTTAAGCCCCCCAGTCTGCGCCACTTTGTAACGGCAGCTGTAGCAAACGGATGTTTAAATGATAAGGAGGCTTTTATGGAAGTTTGTTTTTGTTTTCTATTATATTTTTAAAAAATTTTTAACGTTTATTTACTTTGAGAGAGACAGACAGAGCGTGAGCAGGGGAGGGGCAGAGAGAGAGGGAGACACAGAATCTGAAGGAGACTCCAGGCTCCAAACTGTCAGCACTGAGCCTGACGTGGGGTTTGAACTCCTGAGCTGCGAGATCATGAACTGAGCCGAAGTTGGACGCTAAACCGACTGAGCCACTCAGGCACCCCTATTTTTTCTTTGAAATAAAAGAAGGTATGGGGGGGGGTGAATCAAAGTTAGAAAAAAAGGGCAGATAGAAAATATTTATTTTCTTGTATTCAAGGACAACTTCAATGTACGTGAGAATCACTGAAATAGAATGCATACAGACTATACAGACCATTAAAGCCAAGAAGTAAAGTTCAATATTTTCAAGTTGCCTGATTGTTTGAGTCACTGTAGACTTTAGCAATTGACTAGAAATCTAATTATTGCTGAGAAATTCAGGGTAAAGATCTTTATTTTAAAATCCTATGAACATTGCAAATTACACCACAGCAAAAATGACTGCTTTAAATAGGACATTCTTGTACTTTCTTATTCAAGAGCAAATTCTTGTGTAAGTGACAATAATTGCAGAATTTCAGGATATACTCAGACCAAAACAAGTCACTCTTAAGAATTTCTTCAGAGTTTAATGAGCTGAAAATCCATGACTACACACAAATTAGAAGACAAACTTTTATAAATCATACGTTTGTTAAGAATTTCCATTTGAAATAGAAAAAAACTATTGGAGCTAGCCTAAAGAGGAAAAAAACCTATATTTTATTGGAGGTCTACAGGGAATTTCTCTGAGCTAATAGGCAAGAACGGGGGGGGGAGGGGCCTCAGGTGAGAGTAGAACTAGCAACTGAGAGCTGTGAAGAGTCTTGGCCATCACTCTTGCTTTGTGTGTGCAAGTCTCTCTCTGCTCTTTCATCTTGATCTCTCATCTATGGTCCTTTGCTCATCAATTTTATTCCTTCTCCTGGTCCCTTCCTTTACATGGCCAATGGTGAATGGGGTGGTGGTAACGCATGTGTACAAATAGAGCAGACACATCCTCCATCTATGGGAACAGGGGTCATTGTCTCTTAGATAACTAGGGATTAGCTGTAGTTGTGCTAAAATCCTGAAAAGTTTATGTTATTATAATCACTTTTAAAAATCTACATTCATGACCCTATGCTCAACATTTTCTTGGTTAAAAAAAATCACACATTTCACTGGGGCATAGTTTCATCGGGAAAATAGTGATGCATCAATTGAAACTGATAAAGTTACTGTATTTTATTTCCTTCCTTCCTTCTTTCCTTCCATGTATTATCATGTAGTGTACCATATGACCTCAAGATGTTCATTTCTAGGGTTTAGAGTCTCTGCTAGGGGGCCAGAATTCTGGGCTGACCATTTATTAACTGGTACTAACATCAGATAGGTCATTGGACATGGGAACTAGGAAACAAAATTGTTTGTACACAAATATGCATCTTCTTAAATTGTGAATTCAACCTGTCAATAAACAGAAGAACAAGTTTTCAGAATAGGAGTACTTATTTCCTTTCTACCTTTCTACCTGTAGGTATGAGGCAGACTGGTACCTAGGCATGGAACCCCTGCCCCACCAGGGTATAGTGTTGGGGGTAGGGGAACTCTCTTATTTGCAGAGATTGGTTAGATCAAGGTTAATCCCACAGTCTTAGGAAGCAGAGCAACTCAGACATGAGTCATTGACACAAGACCATCAAGAAATCTATCAGACATGATTCTTTCAGTTGGCAAGTAACAGAAACCTCATCCCAAATTGGTTTCAGCAAAAACCAAATGAATCAGCTCAGAAAATGGACACTCCAGGACAGGGTTGGCTTTAGGTGTGGTTTATATGGAGTCTCATATGATATAACCATAACCTTGTTATCTCCATCTCTTGGTTTGGCTTGTTATTCTTTGTCATGTTGTATTTATTCTAAGACAGGTCCTACCCTCATGGTTGTAAGATGGTTTCCTGCATATAAGTGCTACCCTTAGATCCAGACAATAGAATCCCCTCCCCTGGACCTTGCACTATAGACAGCTCTTCTCTGACTCTCCTCCAGCCATGCTCCTCCCATGGTGCAAAGAACCTCTGGAGCCAAAGGCATATACTTCCCTAGAATCTTTTCATATCCCTCGAGGCCACAAGAATTCTCTGCCAAAAATCTCCCAGCTAATTCTCAGCCCTATGTGGGCCTCTTCCTAGAGTCTGTCCACCTAAGGGTGAACTAAATGTGCCAATTTGCACACCTTTATGTCCAAGAGTTAGTTGTTTCCAGAGGATGTGTATAGGATTCAGATGAACAGGCTGAAGTGTTCATATATGGCTTCTTAGTCCTCTTGTGGTACAGAAATGAGGCAGGAGTGAGATGAGGAGATAAGCCAAAGTATGTGTGATCTTTTCATGTTCCAAATTAGAAATCTAGGTCTAAAAATCTGAACCTGAACTTACAGGTCATTTTGAAAATAAATTCATTCAGACAGGATAAAAGAATAATTTGTATTTAACATTGTGCTTGATTTTATAATCTTTACATTATTTAGGCACACAGTTCTATGTTTAGAACACAGATCTCTATTTGTTCTATTGTTCTGTGACCTGCAAATATTAAGATCAAACTTGCTTCACTTACAACCTTTCAGGTTTAAATTTAACCAAAGGAGAAAAATAGCAACTATCCTACAACTTCCAGAGGAAATCCTACCAGTTTTTCTGCTTGGGTCATTTGAGGTCACATTCCTACCCCTGAACCAATCAGCTATCTTGGGTCTCAAACTCCAACCCCACAGGGCTTAGAACAGAGGCCCACCCTGTCTATTTGACTAAAATAGGTGAAGGGTGAATCTCAAAGCAAATTTAGGACTGCTTTTTAAAGGAGGAAGATGTTTAAGCTAGGAGACCAGCCATAATACTGGAAAATACTGTCTGGTGCTCAGTTCTAGGATATTGAGGACTGGTTTCATAGGATGGCCTGGCAAGACCTGTTTGATCCTAGGAAGAGAGGCATTACTAATAGGTTAGGAAGGTGAGAAGGCAAACAGGACAAGTGAGGCAGACGCTGCTGTATCCATGGACAAGCCAGTCAGGGGAAAGAGGAAAGGAGAAAGAATGTTCTAGCTCAGGAAAGGCCAAGCATCCAAAGCACAGCAGAGACTCCAGGCTTGTCAAAAAGAGATGTTTGAGGGAACAGCTCAGGAGTTCAGGTCTGGTATGATGAGCTAACTCTGCAAAGCTTGCAGACAGTCTGCAGAATTTATGATTAGACAGAATTATGGGTGGAATTATGCCTGTGAATCGAAGGAATCCTTTGAAAAGACAAAGGAGAGGAAATGAGGCAGGAGGATGGAAATGGTCTGGCTTCCCCTATCATTACTTTCAATGAGAAGACTCTGTTCAGAGAAAAGCTGGTGGTTCAACAGCGATATTTGCAATGTTAGAACCATTATGACCAACACAGAGTTTGAACATTTTTTAAAAAGCATCATGTGAGAGTATTATCAGTTTTAAGATTCCCAAGTCATGTTTACATTTGCTCTGCAATAATTCATAACATTCTAAGCCAGGTAGCTTTTATTAATAGGCAAAAGCATTCAATGTACAGTACTGTCATTATATAGATGGGGAACTAAGGTACAATTTAAGCCACAAATTGCAGGATTTACTACCAACCCCTTCCTACCACTATCTCTATCACTTGCTTCTATGGGTTTCTATGATGATGTCTACATTTCAATTGGCTTAATTGTCTGCTATAACACTTTAACTCTTGTATAAAATAAAAGCATAGTACCTTGTATATTACAGGGACTCATTAAATATTTGATTTCTATGGAAGAAAGTAAACTAGCCTTTGCTAATTTCCCATTTCATATCATTATTCATAGAAATTTGAGCCTGGAAAAATATTTCAAGAGTACTCTTATCCATCTTTTCCATCTTTTCTAGACAGAGGAGAATCCCATCTCAGAGGTTAACTGCCTTATGCAGGCCTTTCAAGCACAGGTGTTGGACTAATGGGAACATCCCAAGACATGAAAATCACCACTTCTTTGCCTACATATATGGCACGTTTCAGAGGGATTAATACTTAAAAACTTTATTTTCAATCATAACTTGCAAACATTGATAGTTGTTTTTCAACTTTTTTTATTTTTATTTTTATTTTTGGGACAGAGAGAGACAGAGCATGAACGGGGGAGGGGCAGAGAGAGAGGGAGACACAGAATCGGAAACAGGCTCCAGGCTCCGAGCCATCAGCCCAGAGCCCGACGCGGGGCTCGAACTCACGGACCGCGAGATCGTGACCTGGCTGAAGTCGGACGCTTAACCGACTGCGCCACCCAGGCACCCCAATAGTTGTTTTTGAAAACAGAAAAAAAAAATTCCATTGGGGAAAATGTTTATTTTTCAGGAATTCTCATAGTGGGTTAGGCCTTGCATTTCATTTAGCTTAAAACCCCATTTGATGCAAAATCCCTTTTTCTTTTGCCTTGAAAATAATAGTAAGTTATTGAAAGGTCAGGCAATTCTGAAATGTGAACAAACTCAGACCAAGAGAAAATGGCTTTGAAACACTAGATACAAGTTAACAGGTAGTAGCAACAACACTGCAGAAAGCAAAAGAGGTAGAATGGTCCCTGTGACCTCCTGGTGCAAAAGACAAATCCATTTCATCTCATTTCTGTGGAAATTCAAAATCATAAAGTCAGGGTAGCATGAAAATCACCAAGTTACATAAGACTAATATGAAGGTATAATGAATGGCCCAAAGAAAAGTGAGTGAGGTGAGATGGCCTGGCATGGCCCATCTCTTTTTTTATATTGTGATCAATATAATAACAGGAAAGTTGGGAATGCCTGCCTAAGCTCTGCTATTCAGCACTTACTTGAGTTTCTTACCAATTATTTCTTCGATCATGTCAATACTGAGCACATATCAGCTTTTGATATTTGGAATGTTTGGAAATCTTTTAATAGCTTGGCCCTAGGCAACTTCTAAAACTCATGTTTCTAGAAATACATTGAAAAAAAAAAAAAACATGTCAGAGTTCACTGAGGTTTGCATTCTCTGGGTTATATATTTTCACCAGCAAGAAGTGTTGAGTAACTTTAGTGAAATGGTTTATAGATTGTGAGAACCATGGGATGATAATAGAGCTGAAGGTCCCAGAAGGATCAAGTCAAAAATTCATCTTCCTCATTTTATAGTTGAGAAAACTGAGGCCCGCATCCATCTTCAAGATCATTTGGCTGGTTAGTAGCAACCCCAGGCTGGATCATTTAGTGGCTTGATGACATCATCAAGGACATAGGTTCTTTCCAATGTTCAGGTTTGCTCTTCTCTAAGTATCAACTTTTTCCAGACTTGTTTGTCTCATGATAGGAAAGTAGTGGAAGCAGCTCTGGGAATCACATCTAGATATAATATTGCCCAGCTGAAAAAGAGGAAACTGTCTTTTTTGTCCTATGTAAGAGTAAGAAACCCTTTCCTAGAAACTTCCAGTAGACTTCTCATTTCTAATTGGTCAGAACTGGGTCATGTGTCCTTTCTAAAGCAATTATTGGCAATGAAGGTAAGAATGCCCTAGACCAGTTAGGATTTACTCTCTGGGGCTGGGCATTGGAGCAGCCTCTCTTGAGGAAATGGCCACATAAAGGACAGCTATTTGAACAAAATCGGTTATTTTAACATATATTTACAGGGAAAATAGATACTGAATAGGCAACCTGTAGAATCATTTACACTCTGCAAGTAGCTCAGAGCCTCAAGTAACAGCTGAAGATAATTGAAAATGATTTATTTTAGAAACCTACAGAGAATTTCTTTGCTATTTCTTGCTCTACTATGCCTATTTTTTTTTCTTCTTTCCTATCTGCCTTACTACTTTCTCCCTCCTTCTGCTTCTCCTGAACTGGCTATGAATCAAAATTAGTCTACACCACTTTGACGGCCTACTGTGTGTAAAGCATCATATTAATGTAACAATCTTTGAGGAGTGTTTATTAAAATGCTATAAGCCATATTACTTAAAAGCCAGTTTATTATTTTTTATTAATCAATTTCTAACTAAATTGCTACTTAATATCAAAGATTTGTTTGTTTCTTTCTTTTTATCCTGGTAATAAAAAAATCTCCCACAGAGAAAAGATTTCCACTGAGTTGCTGGCACCAAAATACATAAAAATCCCCTACAAAGCATGGATTTTTTTTCATTGTATCTCAATATATTACTATCTTCTACTGGTCATTTCATTCCATAATCCAAATTACATTCTCCACTAGAAGGTCTTTTTTTTCCTTAAAATCCACTATAGCTTCTTGTCCCAAAGACCATATTGGTACCACTGAACTAACTGAAAAGGATCAGTTGCTTTGAGTCCCAAAACTTGCTGGAATATTGAAATGAGTATTATTCTTTAGCTCTGAAGGAGTCTAATGTGAATAATCATGAATTATGACATAAATTTATGAGATGATCATAAATAAGATGATTATTTTTTTACATAATAATCCTTCATTAAAGATAGGCCAGTTCTTTCACATACATTTTTCAGGAAAGAAAAAACTAGCTAAGTCTCCATAAAAATATTTACCATTTTTATGCCTTTTTGTAGATTGTTTCTAAATCTTAGTTTTCTTTTTGTTAGAATTAAAAAAATAAAAATACAAAGGATAGGGTCATCCTATAATTTACTATCCAACTGGAGTATTTCTTGCATGTTTTTCTTCAGGGAATCTTTCAGGCTTTCTTGGGGGGAAGATTTGTTTTTTTTTTTAATTTTTTTAAATGTTTGTTTTTAAGAGAGAGAGAGAGAGACAGAGTGCAAGCAGAGGAGGGGCAGAGAGAGAGGGAGACACAAAATCCAAAGCAGGCTCCAGGCTCTGAGCTGTCAGCACAGAACCCAGTGTGGGGCTCAAATTCACAAACCATCAGATCATGACCTGAGCTGAAATCAGACGCTTAACTGACTAAGCCACCCAGGTGCCCCAAGGGGGGAGAAGATGTTTTGATTGAAGTATAACATATATGAAGAAAAGTACACATAATTGTAAGTGAATTGTCACAAACTAAATAAATCTATGAAACCAATATCCAAGTTAAAAATCTATGAAATCAGCATCCAGATTAAGAAAGAATATTACCAACATTCAAGCTGAAATACCTTTGAGAGTGAAAGGTGGCATTTTTTAAAATGTGTAATTGAGGTATAATTGATACATAATAAACTTCACCTATTTAATTGTACAGTTTGGTAAGTTTTGACATATACTTGTGAAATTATTGCCACAGTCAAGATAATAAACATCTTCAAAAGTCCTTGTGCCACTTTGTAATCTCTCCTTTCATCTCCCTTTTCTAACCCCAGGCAACCACTGATCTCATTTTGATCACAAGTTTGCTTTTTTTAACTTTTATATAAACAGAATCATATACTATGTCCTTTTTTGTATGACTTCTTTTACAAAGAGATTCTTACATGTTTTGTGAATCAATAGTTTCTTCCTATTTGTTTCTGAGTAGTGTTCCACCGTACGGCTATACTATAATTTGTCTATTCTCTTATTGATGAACATTTGGGTTTCCAGTTTGGAGTTATTACAAATAAAACTCCTATGAACATTCATGCAGAAGTATTGGTATCGGCATATGTATTCATTTTTCATATGTAAACATCTAGGCATAAAATGGCTGGGTGATATGGTAGGTGTGTTTAAGTTTTTAAGAAACTATCAGATAATTTTCCAAAGTAGTCACACCATTTTATATTCTTTACAGCAATGTATTAAAAGTATAGTTTCTCTACATCTTCATATTCAGCAACAATTGGTATGATCAGTGTTTATAATTTGAGCCATTCTAGTGAGTGTGTCATGGCATCTCATTTTGGCTTTAATTTGCATTCTCCTAATGACTAATGATGGTGAACATGTTTTCATGTGCTTATTGAGGGAGTTCTACTCTTATTTACCCCAAGACAGCAGGTATAAAGTAGAACAGTCCTGGGAAAATTGGGATATATGGTGACCTAAACAAACAGAAATGAAAGATTTATTTGCAGATATTGCAATTATCTTACATTTTTGGAATAAATACCACTTGATCCTAACATACATGATATACCACATTAACAAAATGAAGGGTAAAAATCATATGATCATTTCAATAGATGCAGAAAAGCACTTGACAAAATTCAATATCCACTCATGATTAAAAAAAAAAAACTCTTTCAGAAAACCAGATATAGAAGGAATGTACCTCAACATAATAAAGGCTGTATATAATAAACCCACAGCTAACATCATGTTCAACAATGATAAGTCAAAAGATTTTCCTCTAAGATCAGGAACAACACAAGGATATCCCCTTTTGCCACTTAAAAACATTTTTTTCATGTTTATTTATTTTTGAGACAGGGAGAGACAGAGCATGAACAGGGGAGGGTCAGAGAGAGGGAGACACAGAATCTGAAACAGGCTCCAGGCTCTGAACTGTCAGCACAGAGCCCGACGCGGGGCTGGAACTCACGGACCGCAAAATCATGGTCCGAGCCGAAGACGGCCGCTTAACCGACTGAGCCACCCAGGCGCCCCCGCCACTTTCAATCAACATGGTACTGGAAGGCCTAGACAGAGAAATCAGGCAAAAAGGAGAAAAAAAAAATTAAAAATAAAGAAAGAAAAGGCATCCAAATTGGAAAGGAATCTATTTGTTGATGACATCAGATTATATATATAGAAAACCCTAAAGACTCTACCAAAAACTGTTAGAACTAATAAATGAATTCAGTAAAGTTGCAGGATACAAAAACAATACTTAAAAATCAGTTGCATTTCTACATACTAATAAACTATCAGAAAGGAAAATTAAGAACAATGCATTGACAATCGTATCATAAAGAATAAAATACTTATGATTTAACCAAGGAGGTGAAAGGCTTATAGACTAAAAGCTATAAAAAACTGATGAAAGAAACTGAAAACACAAATAAATTGAAAACTACTCCAAGCTCATGTTTTGGAAGAATTAATATGGTTAAAATGCTTGTACTACCCAGGCTTAGTTGTTAAGCATCTGACTTCAGCTCAGGTCTTGATATCACAGTTTGTGAGCTCGAGCCCCACTTCAGGTGAGCTCAAGCCCTGCTTTGGGTAAAACATGAGCCCCACCTCGTGTGATCCTGCTTCTCTCTGTCTCTCCTCTCACTCTCTCTTTATTTCTGCCCTTTCCTCACTTGCACCTTCTCTCTCTCTCTCAAAAAAAAAACAAAAAACAAAAAACAAAAAACAATGCTTGTACCAACCAATGTACAGATTCAGTGCAATTCTTATCAAAATCCTAATGACATTTTTCACCAAATAGAACAAAAAATCCTAAAATTTGTATGAAACCATAAAAGACTGAATAGTCAAAGCAATCTTGAGAAAGAAAAAAGCTGGAGGCATCATACTTTCTGATTTCAACATATATTACAAGCTTTAGTCATCAAAACAGTATGGTACTGCCATGAAAAGAGACATATAGATCAATGGAACAGAATAGAGAGCCCAGAAATAAATCCACACATATATGGCCAATTCATTCATGACAAAGTAGCCATGAATATAGAGTGGGGAAAGGATAGTTTCTTCAACAAATGGTGTTGGGAAAACTGGACAGCCACATGCAAAAGAACGAAAGTGGACCCTTATCTTACACCATTCACAACAATCAATTCAAAATGGCTTAAAGATGTGAATGTAAGACCTGAAACCATAAAACTCCTAGAAGAAGACATAGGTGGTAAACTCCTTGAGTTTTCTCTTGGCGATGATTTTTTTTTTTTAATTTGACACCAAAAGCAAAGGCAACAAAAGCAAAATTTAAGAAGTGGAACCACATTAAACTAAAAAGCTTCCACACAACAAAAGAAATCATTAACAAAAAGAAAATGCAACTTGCAGAATGGGATAAAATAACTGCAAATAATATATCCAATAAGGAGTTAATATCTAAAACACATAAAGAATTCACACAATTCAATAGCAAAAAATGAACAATCCAATAATAAATGAGCAGAAGAACTCAATACACATTTTCCCAAAGAAGACAAATGGCCAACTGGTAAATGAAAGGGTGCTTGGCTTTATAAATTATCAGGGATATACAAATCAAAACCACAGTGAAATATCACCTTGCACCTGTTAAAATGACTATTATCAAAAAGACAGGAGATAATAAGGATGACCCTTTATGCACTGTTACTAGGAATGTAAATGTGCAGCCATTATGGAAAACAGTATGAAGCTTCCTCAAAAAACTAAAATACAGAACGACCATATGATCCAGCAATTCCACTTCTGGGTATTTGAAGAAAATGAAATCACTACATCAAAAGACATCTGCACCCCCATGTTCACTGAAGCATTATATACAATAGCCAAGACATGGGAGCAACTTAAGTGTTCACGGATAGATGAATAGATAAAGAAAATGTAGTGTACATATATAGTACAACACTATCCAACCATAAAAAAGAAGGAAATCCTGCCACTTGCAACAACATGGATGGACCTTAAGGGCATTATGTTAAGTGAAGTCAGACTGAGAAAGACAAATTCTATATGATCTTACTTACATGAGGAATCTAAAAAACTGAACTCACAAGCACAGAGGGCAGATTGGTAGTTCCCAGAATCGGGAAGTGGAAAGGGGGCAAAACAGATGAAGGTACTCAAAAGGTAGAAATTTCGAGTTATAAAATAAATAAGTTCTGGGTCTCTAATTTACAGCATGGTGACTATAGTTGACAATACTATACTCCACATTTGAAACTTGCTAAGAAAGTAGACCTTAAAAGTTTTCATCACAAGAAAAATAAATTGTAACTATATAAGGTGACAGATGTTAATTACATTTATTGTGGCAATTGTTTTACAATACATACATATATCAAATCATTATGTTGTATATGAAATGTAATACAAGGTCATAAGTCAATTATATCTCAATAAAACTGAAGGGAAAAAAAGAAAAGTGAAAGAGGTAATGGGAGAGGAATATGGGGAAAGAAGAAAAAAGCCTCTTGGGTTATAAGATTGTGACAATGCTTTGTTATCATAAAGTTACACAAAATTTTATCTGTTATTACATAAGTTAATAATAATAATTAAATTGTTTAATTTTCTCCCAAAGGAGAAGAATGGCAAAAATTATATTCTTGATTAAAGGATCTGAGGGTCACTATTTTTATAAAAGTTAGCAAAATGCTATGTTTAAATTTTTTTTAACGTTTTTTTTTTTTATTTATTTTTGAGACAGAGAGAGACAGAGCATGAACAGGGGAGGGTCAGAGAGAGGGAGACACAGAATCTGAAACAGGCTCCACGCTCTGAGCTGTCAGCACAGAGCCCGACGCGGGGCTCGAACTCATGGACCGCGAGATCATGACCTGAGCTGAAGTCGGCCGCTTAACTGACTGAGCCATCCAGGCGCCCCCAAAATGCTATGTTGAAAATGTATATTTTAAAATCCAGGATATTAGGTAATATTTTTATATGCAGTGCTGTTATTGAAATTATTCTGAACAACCTATAATACTTTGTACATAGTAGGGTCTCAAATGTTTGTTAGGAACAAACACTAGGATTAAACATTAGCCTTCCTAATGGCTTTGGTATTTGATTTCCAGATGATTTCCAGATGACACATATTATTATATACATTTACATATAAATATATATCAACTGGCATATACAGTAACACTTCAAAAAGTACATACTAAATAGTATAATATAGTAACCATCTCATAACATTGTACTTAATGTGGCTCAGTTTCACAGACCAGTGTCAATGGTTCTTTCTCCGAAAGCAATTCTAGCCTTTCTTTTTTTCTTTAGTGCAACAAAGCATATGTGTAAGATTATAGAATGCTGAGGCCTCTTTTGGAGAAACTTTGCCAGGCATCTTTGAGGAGACAATTGGAGATAATGAGAGACATTTGATTAAGCATTTTGAACTATAGGTGTTTTGTTCTTCTGCACTTCTTGTGAGAGAGAGAGAGAGAGAGAGAGAGAGTGAGCGAACAAGCCATACTGGCAATTGCAGATGTTTATAAATACTCAGATTTTTTTTGGTTACAATTATCTTTTCAAGTGAAATAACCGCTGTCTATAGGGTAGAGCAGTAAGTTTATGCAGGAGAACATGAAAATATCCTATTAAATTAGTTAGAATCTATATCTACAGGGCATGATATTCAGGGCATTATGTGATATTTTTATATGCAGTGTTGTTATTGAAATGATTCTGAATAACCCAGAATGCTTTGTACATAGTAGTATCAAATGTTGTTAGGATTAAATACTAAGATTAAAAACATTAGCCTTCCTAATGGCTTTAGTATTTGATTTCCAGATGACTAGAAGACTGCCTTTAATGTAATCATATGTGCTTTGAGATTTTCACAGTGATGAACAAAGAAAACATTTGAGCTGAAAGTCACTGGAAGTGGTTTGAACCATAAAAAATGGTAATAAAAAGTAAACCTGTCCTTAACTTGACAACCAAGCATGAATTTTTCTGGTTTTCTGTTGTATAGTTGAGAAAGCATTTCCTCCAGAATTGCTCAGTTTCAATGACAGAAAGTTTTTTCTAACACAAAAACCTCTTTCTTAGATGACTTTAGACAAATTTAAATAAAATTTTTTAGCTATAATGTCAGAGAGAAGCAGCTTTCTATGAGACAAAAGTTGTGTCCTTCCAAGCTTAGCTCCACTTATTAAAACCAGATGATTTGGGGCAATTCATTCGGCTGTGGTGAGCTTGCTTTTCAAAAGCTGGTTTTTATCTATACAGTTCGGGCACTAGTACCTGTTTATCTCAAAGGATTCATTTAGAAAATGAGAAAACCACCCCTTCTTTGAAGAAATCTGTCAGAATCACAAATAATTTAGGGTCAGGGCTGAATTAAGACTAGGTCTCCAAGTCCAAAACTGGGTCTCCTCTTCCAAACATAACACGAAATCTCATGAGGTAAGACAAAGAAGTTTGGATAATTAGTATGAAATTTCAGTTCACAGCTGGTTATATTGATCTTTCTTGATCCCTCTCCAGATTGTAGCTTCCTAAGCTGAAAACCACACAAAGTTCCAGATTGATGACTCTCTCTCTCTCTCTCTCTCTCTCTCTCTCTCTCTCTCTCTGAATCTAGACACCTTTCCCTCTTTTCTAAATTCACTTCTCTCACTTTGTCCAAAGCCAATATTTCTTGGAGTCCTCTTGACTCATCATTACCTATGCAAATCAAGAGTTTTCTGAAACTCGACTAAGCTAAGAAAATGTCTCTCCAGTAAGAATCAAACAGGACGTTACAAAGGGGAGAGTAAGGTTTTTGGCCAGAATAAGGCCAGATGGGGGGAAGACCCTTAGGAAGAATTAATCAGATTCAATGTCAATTTATATGCTGTTCACTTTAAACCCCACTATGGATATAGTTAGGTCAGAATTATAAATGAAAATCATTGAAAGCCTCAGTGCTTCCTGGGCCGCTGGTACTTCCAAATCACTGCATTCTTTCAAAATAATCACCATGGAAAACTCAAAGCTTTTTTCAATTGCTGACACCATTTTGGATTTTTCTTTACAAACTGCTATCGTAAGTTAGTTTGGGTCCCCTCTTTTTCTCCTTGGTTTTTCATTTTTCCTCTCCTGTGCACACAAGTTATTTACAGTCTAAACCTGACTTTGACCAAAAATGGGTTATCTGCAACAATCAGTTACCTGTTCATCACATATGGCTCTGAATGCCTTTCTGCCTTTTCAAAAACAAATTCTTGGTTCCCATTTCTCAGCTATCTTCCAAGAGTGATGGCCTGCCTCTACTGAAAATATACTTTAAATGTTCTACAGACTTTTAAGGATATTTCAAAGGAAGAGGTCCAAAGACATTTTAAGTAATATCAGTAGCACTGAAATAAGTGAGTAATTTCCAAGAGTGAATACTCTCAATGGAGAAAATTAATTTCAGTACTTAACTTTAATGTTTGTTAAAAGAGGAGTCAAGGGGCACCTGGGTGGCTCAGTCAGTTGAGCTTCCAACTTCAGCTCAGGTCATGATCTCACGGTCTGTGAGTTCGAGCCCCGCGTCGGGCTCTGTGCTGACAGCTCAGAGCCTGGAGTCTGCTTCAGATTCTGTGTCTCCCTCTCTCTCTGTCCCTCCCCAGTTCATGTTCTGTCTCTCTCTGTCTCAAAAATAAATAAACATTAAAAAAAATAAAGTAAAAGAGGAGTCAAAAAAATCAGTCAAATTAAATTTTTGTTATACTTTATATATGGATACACACTATGCATGCACATGTATGTATATAATCCTAGAACCTCTTGCATACATTTATTTATCAATTTATTTTTATTTTATTTTATTTTATTTTATTTTATTTTATTTTATTTTATTATTTTATTTCTAGAGAGAGAGATCACACAAGTGGGGTGGAGGAGCAGAGGGAGAAAGAGAGAGAGAGAGAAAATCTTAAGCAGGCTCCATGCTCAGTGCAGAGCTCGAACCAGGGCTTAATCCCAGGACCCTGGGATCATGACCTGAGCCAAAATCAAGAGTCTGATGCTCAACCAACTGAGTTACCCAAGCGCCCCATGACCTCTTCCATACTTTTAAAGGAAGAGTTAAAATTGAAAAACAGCAGAAGAAAGCCAGCATGTAAAATGCCATGGGAGGGAATACCCACTGAGAAAATATAAATAGAAAGAGATCTGACAGACTTCCTTCATAATTTTACCCAGTAAATCAGTGATGGAAATAAAAAGGTTGTAAAAAAGCAATAGCATTTCAATATTTTTTAACATATTTAAAGGCTCCAACTCAATAGTAAACCTGTTAGGAATATGAAAACCTAGAAAAACCCTTTGTTTTTTCAACAATCAACTTCAATATGAATTTTATTCCATTACTTTACTTGTTGGTTTTAATTAGCAAAGTGTTAGGAGTAAGTTTTAACTTTATCAACTTTAAATTTTATGTCTTATTGATATACTTGGAAAGACTGCATTTATGTTTCATCTAGGTGTTTCATTTGTTACATGCCACTGAAAATTCAGTAATCATAAATGCAAAACCTTTTACTCCTAAAGCACATACACAGGGTCTTTTTAATAATTCAGAGAGTTTTCTACAATGATGAAGTCATACTGATGAGCTCAATAGAAAAAATCTATTAAATATAACTTAAATAATTCACTGTAGAAGCCAGGCATAATGGAGCAAGAAAAATAAATTCCAAGTGCTCAAAATATTTTGCTTTTTCTCATGCCAAGGCATATTTCTTAAATCATAGTGACAATTTTTCCTGTCTTTTGTTGGAGTACATGACAGCTATTCATATACTGGAGCAGGTGCCAAAGATAAATGCTTCCCTATTAAAGTCAAGAATGTCAGCATTCTGTGTGCAATGATGGGCAGCCCTCTATCGTTTTTGCATAAGATATCTCCTGGGAAACCTACCTCCAGACCTTATTACTACACTATCAACTTACTCTCAGCTCAAACTGTTATTCTTCAAAGACAGTCAGCTGAGTTGCACTTTACTTTTTTAGATTCTCTGATAGATGATGAAAGAAAAAAGTCAAACAGAGCACAAGAGAACAAGGTTATTTATAATTCTATTGACTATCAAAGAAATAAAAAAATCACTAGTCCTTTAAATACAGTATTTCATGATATATCAATAATAATTCAATGTGATTATATAAAGTGAGAAAAAATGAAAAAAGTCAGTAAATAATTTTTGTAAATATAGAATTATGGTAGATTCAGAATTAACTAATTAGAGCCAGTAAGGAAGAAATTAATTGAAAATTCTATTGTGATTACAATAAATAAATAAAACATGGCTTAATATTTTTTATTTCTTTTGGTGTCTATTTATAGAAGTCCTTTTTCATGTGGTTATAAATCAAGAGCCATACTCGGGTTGTGTAATTAAAGAATAATTTTGTTTTTCACTATTGGAGGTGACATGACATTCTACAGAAAATAACAGTACACACTGAACTTTTTTGAACTAAGAAGTGAAACTGAAGTTATGGTGAAAGGAGAAAAAGATGAAACTCCCCCAAAGACATTGATTAATGAGATTTTGAAAGGTTTGTGAAAATGGCCATATGTAGAGTAACACAAAATGGATAGTTTTAACATTCTGAAAATCAGCATGCTTCGGAGATATGAATCTTTTTAATAAAAAAGATATAGTTAAAGCTGGCAATTTATAAACAGTAAAACAAGTACACCTTCTGGTTATTCTTCCAAATTTTTCTATATATAAACATATCACCTTTACTTAGAATTAGAAGAATAAAGCTTCAGTCTGTAACAAGTTTAATAAAACTTGAATTTCCTGGGCCCCATTTGTCTGTTCACCTGAGTACCAGTACTGCATTTACAACTAAAGAATGAGGCTGAGGGTTGACTGGGTGGCTCAGTCGGTTGAGCGTCCGACTTTGGCTCAGGTCATGATCTCGCGGTTCGTGAGTTCGAGCCCCACTTTGGGCTCTGTGCTGACAGCTCAGAGCCTGGAGCCTGCTTCAGATTCTGTGTCCCCTTCTCTCTCTGCCCCACCCCTGCTTGTGTTCTGTCTCTCTCTGCCTTTCAAAAATGAATATACATAAAAAAATTAAAAACAAAAAGAATGAGCCTGAATGGGTTCACATTACATGATAAACCCTGAGAAAGCCTAAAAACATATCACTAAAAAACGTATCACTAAAAAAATTCATAAAGGGAAATTGAGAGTTCTATAGGAGTATATTCCTTTCACAGTGAGGTTCAATATCCACCCTAGGGTGTGTGTGTATTTGTGTGTATTATAGTAATTAATATATGTTAATATATAATATTATATATATTTGTGTGTGTGTATGTGTGTGTATATATATATATACATATATGTGTATATATATATATATATACATATATATACACATATATGTATATATATATATACACATATATGTATATATATATATATATACACACACACACATACACACACAAATATATATAATATTATATATGTATGTATGTATATATATGTATATGTATATATATGTATATATATATATATATATATGACTATATTCCTTTCACAGTGAGGTTTAATATCCACCCTAGGGTGTGTGTGTGTATATTATATTAGTTAATATACATTAATATAATATATAATATTATATACTTGTGTGTGTATATATACATATATATGAAATCTTGCTATTGCAAAAACATGGGTAAACCTGGAGGATACTATGCTAAGTGAATAAGTCTGCCAGAGAAAGACAAATACTATATTATCTCATTTATAAATGGAGTCTGAAAAAAAAAAAAAAGCCAAACTTACAGAAACAGAGTAAAACGGTGGTTACCAGGCTAGTTAGTGGGTGAGTGGGGAGAAAGAAGATGGTCATAGGGTACAAACCTTCAATCATAATATGAATAAATTCTGGAGATGCGATGTATAGCATGGTGAATATAGTAAATAATACTGTATTTAATATTTCATACTTGAACTTTGCTATGAGAGTAGTCTTAAACATTCTCATCACACACATATACAAAGGTAACTGTGAGGTTGATGGATGTATTAAGTAACCTGATTGTGGTAATCACTTAACAGCATATACCTATATCAAATCGTCACTTTGAGTATATTCAATTTTACTAGTCACTTGTTCCTCAATAAAGTAGAGGACAATAAAAGAAGGATAAACTCCAGGAGATGAACTGAAGCAGAAATGTACAGGACATTCTATCTCCTGAGACAGGAGAGAGCCTCAATTGACTAGATGGACTATTACCTCATAGGGAAAAAACAGAGGAAGTTCTTGGATTTTGGTGGAACAAGACAGATTTCTTATTTCTGTATTGCTATTTCAGATTTTTTAAATGTTTGTTTATTTATCTTGAGAGAGAGAGTGCAAGTGGGGGAAGGACAGAAAGAGAGAGAGAGAGAATCTCAAGCAGGCTCCACAATGTCAGCGCAGAGCCCAATGCGGGATTGAACTCATGAAGCGTGAGATCATGACCTGAGCCAAAGTCAAAAGTCGGACACTTAACCAACTGAGCCAGGCACCCCAACTATTTCAGTTCTTTAATAAAGTCAAAATTTCTGCCTAGCATAGAAATAAATCTTTGATCCAGTGCAAGATCTATCTTGCAGGATGTTACAGCCACCTCAACTTAGACAAATTTAGACTTCCCCTAGCTCAAGTAATGCCAGACTTGATATCTTGGGAGGAAATGGCTAAATATATAATCAAGCTTTATTCATCCCCATTATGACAATAGATCATTTTCTTCATAATTTTTGGTATCAGAAGATCCTCCCTCCCCTGTCAAATTTAACTTAAGTCATATTAGTTTTATATCAAAGAAATGCAAATATCAACAATATTTTAGCAACAATATCAAATATAAGTTTATGCTTTATTTTCCAAATTTTGCCTCATAGGTAGAAGTTTTAAAAAAAAGTTGCTGAAGCACATTTATTAATTAATGTATGAAAAAACTACTGAATTTTAATGAAGAAACTACCTGGTATTGAAAAAAGCCTGGCATAATTTTATTTAAAAATCCTCTAGTATTTTCCTTAAGTTGTTAAGAGTCTTCATCTCTTTTATTTTAAAGTATCTATAGCATTAAAAATATATTGTCATTAATCCACTCAAAATTTCATCAACACAGATTCTAACAATACAATCATTACTTCAGATTTGCTATTATAGGGAATATTTTGAATAGTGGAACAGTTATAGTAATAAATATAAACAAAATTAGAATTAGAATGTTTATTGTCTGGTAACACTGATTAGAAAATAGTAATGTCATACATAATCCTAGAGTATAGCCTCCAATCCTTATGCCATTTATAATTTTATGTTGTGTGCTTGAACATCCTATATTTTACCACTTTATGTTCAAAGGAAAGAACAGTAAGATTGTAAAACTAGCTAGGAAGGAGATTATTT
Organism: Herpailurus yagouaroundi; assembly: GCF_014898765.1. Lineage (NCBI taxonomy): Eukaryota > Metazoa > Chordata > Mammalia > Carnivora > Felidae > Herpailurus > Herpailurus yagouaroundi. Next base: position 66,816,514 of record NW_024412391.1, read on the forward strand.
AAAAGTTTTAAAAAAAGTTTTAAATTAACCATAAAATCTTATCTCAAGAGATTTTTCAACTCTTATGATCTCAAATTACTGAACAAGTCATAATGTAAAAGTAATGAAATACTCTACAAAAATGTTCAATAGAATTTAAAATTCTAACTTAAGGGAATTCGAAAGTTCATTTTCAAAGAGGCTGTAGGGATGATTAAAATCCTGAAGGAAGCCTGAAAGAAAAAGGACACGGTCATTATTGAAAATGTAATACAATGTTAACTCTCAAGTTTCATGTTTAGACTAGAAAGCTTAAGTTCAAGGCCTTTACACCAATTTTTGTAAAACTGTAATGTTTTCCAACTCATGGTCCATCTATTGAAAAGCTGTACATGGCTAACAATGATTATCAGCTCAAGTTAGTCACACACACAGGGCTAAATTGGAAATGAAAGGCTTCTTCAATTACCAAAACTAACATAAATGACTTATTTCCTTCTGCTGACATGAAAGGAAAAAGAGTTAAATGTTTGTGAAGGATAGCATTTATGCACCCTGCACTAAGGTCAGAGAGCTCACTCAGCACACATATTCCCTGAAAAGGTTCAGCTCGGCAGAAAAGAAACCATCTATTCCAAAAGGTCACCACGTCAGCTTGACTTTTTGTCTGCTATGAGAAAATACTGTCAAAGTTGGTTACCATAAGGCAGCAGCTGTTCTATTGGACGACACCTTCCAAAAGAGAACAGTTTCTTATATGCACCAGTGCAACTCCACAACTTCAGACTATTCCTGGTCTTCTCTGACACCATTCTTAGTCACAATCCCATGGCTTTACTCTTCCATCTCAAATACCTACTCCCCTACATTAATGTAGGCTTAAACCCAGCTGAAAGTCACATGCTGTCAGTCAGGTCCTTCTAACTGCCCATGATCCCAGCCTCCGTCTCCAGCTCAACTCCTTGCTCACTCCAGCCATGCTAAACTTTCTCCAACAGCCCAAGCTCCGTCTCATCCGAGGCTCCACCTGGTAACATTGCTTCCCCTTACTTTGTTCCTACCTGACTCCCTGTCATATTTTGGTCTTTGCTTAAATTCCACTCCCATAAAGAGGCCCTTCCTATTTGTCTTAGGCCAGGTTCCTCACTTTTTCTTCCCCCAATTTCAGTCCCATATTTTCTACTCAGCAGTATCACACTGTTTAATTATATTCCTTTGCTCCTCACTTTGTTTTGTATCTAGGCTGGGATCGTTGTCTTTCTTTCCCCCACTCCCCAGCTTTCCTGAGATATAATTGGCATATAACACTGTGTAAATTTAAGGGGTGCAGTGTGTTGATTTGATACTTACATATTGCAAAATGATTACCACCATAGTCTTAGCTAACCCCTCGGCATCACGTCACATAATTACCATTTCTTTTTTGTGTCAGTTCTACTCTCTTAGCAACTCTCAAGTATATAATACAGTATTATTAGCTACAATCACCATGCCATACATTGGATCCTCAGAACTTAATCATTTTTTTAACTGAAAGTTTGTACACTTTGACCAACATCTCCCCTTTCCCTCCCAATATTGTCCATTTTATATACAACGTATCTCCAATCCCTGGCACACAGCAAAATGCAATAAATGCTTATTCAATCCTACCTTGCCCTGTTTTCTAACTCTTTGGTTCTTATCAGAATAAGCTAAGCGAAATAAGCTCATCATTCACTCAATTGTATTTCTATTATTCGAGTTAACATGTATACCTACTATATGGCAGAAACTGTAAGGTGCTACTGTACAGCTATTATTTACTTAGTGTTTATTCTATGCCAGGCACTGCTATACATACTTTATATAGATGTTATCTCATTGTATCACAATCATATAAACAAGCAACTATTTTATCCCTATTTTAAAGATGAGGAAATTGAGACATAGAGAGGTTTTAATGTGCCCCAAACATCCTAAGCAGAAAGTGATAGAGCTGAGATTTCCACCTTTCGATATGTAACAGAAGAAAGGGAAAAGGAAAGTGAGATGGAAATTCAAGGGGAAAAGGTAACATCTGCTTAAGAGAGACCAGGAAAATTTGAATGAAGGTGGCATTAAGGTGAGATTTGAAAAAAAATTAGAGTTTCCATAAATAAATACCAGGAATTCATGCAAGAGGCCCTTATCAGAAAGAAAATAGTGAGAACGAAGATACAGGGAAAAGAGATATCAAGTTTGTACAAGAAATAGATACAGTGAAGTTTTTACATGCCACCCCATCTCTTGAGCCCAAATAGAGAGGAGTCCTTCCCTTATCACTGAGAATTTATCTGTGGTCAAAAAGAAATAAAAATATAATCAAGATTTTAAAATAATAATTACTTTGGACCTATTCTCTAAGTTTTTGGTAATCTTCCCCAGTTCAGTATCTATATCTGGTGGCTATTTTTTCAGCAACTAGATTTTAAGTTTTTTGATGGTAGGCGCCACGTCTTACATTTTTTCAGAGGGGTTATGAAAGTTGACTCTTGAAAATATCAGTGGACAAGAGGAAAAGTCAGAGAAGACTAGAGAGAGTATAGGCACTGCACATGAGTGATATCAATGGTATAGTGATAAAACATCATCCTTGTGTTCAAGGGGTTTATATTCTGACACAGAGATGAAATGATTGGTGTAAAGTCTACAAAGGGCTAGAGTACTAGAATTCTGCAAAGCAAAATCATTTTAAAATTAATTCTAGTAGGTATTTAAATTATAACAGTATTTTCCAAGAGTGATAATACACACAGCATTTTCAAGACTGAGAACAGCGCATTTCAGGAATAAAAGGTACAGCATAATAGAGTCAATGGTACTGTAACAGCATTGTATGATGATAGATGGAGGCTACACTTGCGTTGAGCATAGCACAATGTACAGAGTTGTCAAATCACTACATTGTACACTTGAAACCATTGCAACATTGTATGTCAACTATACTTCAATAAAAACGTTTTAATTAAGAAAGAAATAAAATAAATTAATCTATTCTGTATTTGGGTTATTAAAAAATAAAGTTAACCTAATGAGTCATAAAAAAAACAGTAAATTTCTTTGATAAGGAGTACTTGTAAATGTTTCTCTGCATCAATTAGTCACATGAGCAGTGGAGAGTCTCATCTAAAACTTTACTAATGTGGTTACCATAAATTCCCCTCAGTGAATAATTCAACTCAGCATTTGCTTTTTATGTTCCCTGCCTGTGGCCTTCTATAATCAAAGTTCTTGACTGGAGAAATTTAAATAACTTTTTTCCTCTTACAGTAAAAAGCAATTACTTTCAATTCCCTTTACATATTCCCACCATATTCCCATTAGAACATTTATCTAAAGTCCCAAACAACCGAATACACACAGGCACACACAGGCACACACCCATACTTAACACTTGTATTAGGGAGGAAAGGGCTGAGTTGAAGATGTGTGATCATTCTCCCTTATAGAGCCTGTTGAATGCACAAAAATGTTTTTGTATTTCATTCGTTCACTCTAGTGAGCCCAACATCCAACTTCATTTTAGAAGTCTTGACACTGGAAAACTGTGCTACAAAACCATGTGGAGTCATTTGCCTTTTTTTTTTTTTTTAAGTTACGATAAACAGGGTTCTGATAACCATGGAAATCTAGAGTTTTCATGATACCTTAGAAAGCATCTGATCAAGGGAAGACCAACTTAGACACAGTATTCCCTATCCCTTCCAAAGTGTAGATATTGCTACTAGATCCCAGTGTTCTTTCCCACTGGGTCTGGGCATTGCTCAGATTCCTCCTCCACATGATGCTCCAGACAACCTCTATCCTGTAAGATAAACCATTTATTGTGCATGACCATTCTCAAAGGATAGAAAATGTGTCCTGCAATTTAAGGCATTTTAGAAAGCTATAATCTATTTTCAGCTACCATAGTGCCTAATATTTAGCAAAGTGCTCCTTAGTATCCCAAAACATCTTAATAGTATAAACGCATCACTGCAGTTTACAAAACAGACTATGTGTATGGGCAACTTTTGCCTGTGCCATGCATATGGCACACTCCTGAGGGCCTTGATCCTACACCTCAGCATTACTGTATCCTGGCTCACTCACTCTGTGGGTTGCTCCTCCATCTTCTTGCCACACCCTAGATCAAGGCCATCCTGGAGGATCCATCCTTTCCCTTCTTTTCTCACACTCCACAGTGACTCTCACCCAAACCCATGGCTTCATCCTCATTTAGTTCTCTAGCTCAAATTTCCCACACTCAGACCCATGCTCCAAACTCTTTTTTTTTTTTTTTAGTTTTATTTACTTAAGTAATCTCTACACCCAATGTGGAGCTTGAACTGATGACCCCGAGATCACACCCAATGTGGAGCTTGAACTCATGACCCTGAGATCAAGAGTCTCATGTTCCTCTGACTGAGCCAGCCAGGCATGTTCCACCCACCCCCCTCGCCCCATGCTCCCAACTCTTGATTGGAGTTCCTACATGCATGTCTTGTGACTACCACAAATTCCACATGAAAACTTCATCCTTCTCACCAAAACTTGCTTGTCCTTCCTCCTGTTTCCCCTGTTTATATTAATAGCATCATTATCTTCCAATCATCCAAGATGGAAACCTTGGAGTCTCCTTCAAATCCTCTTTCTCACTCTCTACTTCCAAATAATGACTAGGACTTGTGAATTCTAATCTGAAATGCCATTCAAATCTGTCCCCTCCTCCAAATTTCCACCATCCTTGTTTAAGCTTTCATCTGTGCCCACTTTTATGCCTGGCACTTTTCTGGTATCTGGTCGTCTTGCCTGAATCTCTTCTCTCTAAGCCATCCATCCATCCCATCTCCCCGTTCCTCCACTAATACCATCAAGGTATGTTTCCTTACAAATTTGATTATTATTCCCCACCTCCACTACAAAGTGCCTCTACATTCTTTCAAAGTAAAGTCAATGTCTCCTACTACCTTTAAAATAAAGCACAAATTCCTACGTGTGGATTCCAGGGTTCTCCACAAATAAAGATGAGGTGCCTTTCTCAACGAAGTGTTGTGATTTAAAGTTCAGACTCTGGGGCCACATTGCCCAGCTTTGTGATATTATGCAGGACTACTGCACACACCAGTGCAGGCTGAAGAGTCCCAGGGGAGGCATCTGGCTGAGGGATGAAGGGTGAACAGGAATAAAATACACTGTTCACCAAGCTGTGTCTCAGCCCAGGACCACTACAGTTGCAGAGGAAGTGGTATCATTCTCTATTTCCCATAAAGGCAACATAGGGTTCCATTTCCTTATCTTTTATAGATAAGGTGGTGCTAATACTAAGATATCTTATGGGCTTGCTGTGAAGATTCAATGAATTAACACATGTAAATCTCTTAGAACAATGCCAGGTACATGGTAAGTGCCCAATAAGGGTCAGCTATTAATCCTACACCTTCCCTGTTCCTTATACTTTAAATAAATTGCAGAATTTACTATTTTACTCACATATAATCTGTGCTTTTTCACCTTCATGGGTTTCATTGCTCATTCTGCTTTCTCCTCCAAAAATTCTCTCCCCTAACAACTCTGATCTCTGCCTGTAGATATGCTGTCCATCCCCAAACTCAGCTGAGCTGCCACAATGGCCACCGTTTAATACTACTTGATCCTGCAAACACAGGTTCTCTAGACTTTAACTCAACTCTCAGGCACCTATGGGATGAAGCCTAATATATTCTATACTATGGAAATTTATACTCATCTCAAGGTCTTATATTCCTTAAAAATTTTTAAAGTGTCTTAAGTTACCTGTAAGTTTCCTTTATATATTTCCAAGTGCCTACGGAACTATACCGACATAATAGGTCCATTACATGCAATAATAGAACCATTTATTGAGTACCTACTATGTGCCAGGTACTATAAAAAAGTGCTTTACATACAGTATTTAAGTTACTTCTCATACAACTTTTAAAGTGTTATCATTTCCCTTTTATATAGGAAGACTTAGTATTTAAATAATTTGCTAAGTATTAAATAGCTAACAAGTGATGGGCAGAGAGTAGAACCCAGGAACTTGCTGGTTTAGGGACTGTACTCTTTCTACTTCATGGTGGTATTTTGTTTGGCTCCTTCTCTTGATCGGGAGCTACCATTTATTGATTATATATTATATTTCAGGAGATTTTCCTATGTTATGGTTATTATGTACCTTCATACATGGTTATTATTATTCCTATATGCATAAGGAAATCAAAGCTCAGAGATGTTAAGCTATTTACCTTAGATCTCACAGTTAACGAATTCCAGATACAACGATTTTTTTAAATTTATTTTTAATGTTTATTTATTTTTGGGAGAGAGAGAGACAGAGCACAAGCAGGGGAGGGGCAGAGAGAGAGAGAGAGGGAGACATATAATCCCAAGCAGGCTCCAGGCTCTAAGCTGTTAGCACAGAACCCGACATAAGACTGGAACCCATGAACCGTGAGATCATGACCTGAGCCAAAGTCGGATGCTTGACCAACTGAGCCACCCAGGTACCCCCAGATGCAACTTTTAAAAATGTTTCCATGACTCCCCTGTCCACCCCCTCAAAAAAAAAGGCACTTGTCATATTTTAGGAGGAGTCCCTTGAGAAAAAAATACTATTGCCTTTATTATTATTGTTATTACTATCATATTTTACTTGTCACAAGGTTTAATTTATATGGTTCTACTTCATTGAGACATCCTTTTGATAGAACCATCACTGCATACACTTATAGACAAAAAATATTCCTGACTTATATTTTGTCAATTTTTGTCTTTATATATTGACTACATAATCCTACTTATTATAAATAACTTGGCAAAAAAAATGCTGTACCTCCAAGGATTTGATGGAGTTTTACATTGAAATGATCGCAATATAAGATAAAAGTTATTGATATAAAATGACTGTTTATATAAATAACACGAGGTCAGGAATATATTGAAGGATCTATATTTAGTATGTGTCATTATTAGTTTCACCAGATCATTATGTTTTGCCTGGTACTTTTGTTGCTTTCCAGCTACTTCGAAGGTCAAGATAAAATACTACATCTAAAGAAACAAGTAGCTACTGATATAAATACCAAAATGAATCTGAAATAAATGCACAGAGAGAAGAGAGAGCAAAGGAAAAGTACAGGATTAGAATTAGCCATTAGACGGGCGCCTGGGTGGCTCAGTAGGTTAAGTGTCCAACTTTCAGTTTCAGCTCAGGTCATGATCTCACAGTTTCATGGGTTCAAGCCCCACATCAGACTCTGTGCTGACAGTGCAGAGCTTGTTTGGGATTCTCTCTGTCCCTGTCTCTCTGCCCCTCCCCCACTCATGCTGTCTCTGTCTCTTTCAAAATAAATAAATAAACTTAAAAAAAAGAATTAGCCATTAGATTTTAAAGGAATACAGAAATATAATTTTGAAAAAACAAATTAAGGGATGGAGATTTTACTAGAAATTGCCTGACTTATTTTTGAGAAAATAATAATACCAAATTAACGTGTATGCAGTAACTACTAACATAATTAAAAGATACTTAAAATATAGATATTATTTAATGTTACGTGACTTGAATATCATTATTCAATTTTGCCAGTGCTCACTATTTGATTGGGAAAATCCTATCAGTTTTGAGGAGAAAAAAAGTGCAAGTGAACTTTGAAAATGAATAAAAACAAAGTCTTCCTTAGCAAAGAAATAACTCCAAAAGAATATCCCTCCATTATAAAAGTACTAGTTTCTAGAGCTCCTGGAGGATTCTGAGTAAAACTAGACACACTTGCAATGCATTATAAATGTGTAATTACAATTTAAATGGAGGGAGAAAAACTGGTGAGTGAAAGGAGGAAAAAGGCATTTTCTTACAGCCAACCAGACGCTGGCATTTCAGGCAATGATCATCTGATCTACAGAGTCAGGTTAACAAAGCTATCGTCATTCTGCCACTCACCCTCAGCCTTTTAACTGTCACTCTCCCCCACCAGAAGGAAACACAGGTTACATCTTTCTCCTTGATTATCAGTCACAATTTGCTCACTAGGCCCTGGTATGCCTAATAAAAAGACAGCTAAGAGACATAAAGACTTCTCTTGATTCTCCCTTTGTAATTACTTGGGCACCCAAATTACAAGAGTGAATGAAATTCTGAAGCAAATCCCTACTGGCCGTACAATCATAACAATTGTTAGGATCCTCTCCTCTCACCTACAGTCCAACAAAGGCTTTTCTTACTAACGTCTTTGTTTGCGGATTTGGCCAGGCAGCAACTTAGATGTGAAAAAACACTGCCTTATTCCAAAAAGGGATTGAACATGTAGATATCAAAACTCTGGAAAACTATCAAATGTGTTTTTACTGGATAGCTGCAAAATAGAGTATAAGAGGGTAAAAGATTTGTCAAAAGTCACACAAATTAAGTGGAAAGACCCCATTCCCTGTCACATGAATATTCCAGAAGTTGAATCCCTTCCTTTGGGTTGCTGCCACATTTCTTACCATGAGATTAGCTACTTCTTATGATGTGTTTGTCAAAACCCATTCGGATTTATCAGGGTGGCACATGTTGGTTGGATTAATCATTGCTTCTATTTAAAAAAACTGATTATTTCTGAAGTAAGCATATAAATGTGAAGCATGAAAAACCTAGTAAATCATGAAGTGAAAGGCTGTGCATACATGATCAACCATGTGACAAAAGTGATAGGATTAATGTTACATATGGCTACTTTATTCTAGCTTTCTCTTTGTATATTCTTTTGCCTATTTGGTATCTTTAAAAAAATTATCACAAAGCAGTGTAACAACTTAGGCAAACACTGGTTAGCCCTTCAGTGGTCTTTTTTGCCATCTAAATCAGAGTTCCACAAACTATGGCTCAGACCAAATCTGGCCCTCTGCATGTTTTTGTAAATAAGATATTATTGAAACACAGTTATGTACATTCACTTATGTATTGTCTATGGCTGATTTTTCACAATGACCACAAAGCTGAGTAGACGATAAGGCCTCGAAAGCCTAAAGCATTTACTATCTGGCCCTTTATAGAAAATGTTCACCATTCTGTGATCTGAACTGTTCCTTCTCTTAGTGTTCTAGAAGAAAATTTTACTCTGTGGCTACAGTCTAGTCCATCACTCTCTGTCCCTTTAGATATGCTTATTTCTACTTCCCCAAGATATCCCATTTTTCAATTACCTTCTTTTTCTAATAAACCTACTATTATCAATTTATATATCTTTCCATTTCACTGTCACAACATAATTTCATTCCAAAATTTATTTAACCTGAAAATACAGTTGGTCACATTGACTCAGTCTGTGCACTGGGTCAAATCATCATCATCATCATCATCATCATCATCATCACCACCATCACCATCAATTCAATAACAATGGAAAGATAGAATTTAAAGAAATTTAAGTACTTACTTAAATTATAAAGAAAGTACTAAAGTGACGAAGGAGGATTTTAAGGAGCACCTGAACATTTCACAGTTCTATCTTCCCAGCATCACTATTCTTAGTACTCTCCCAAATCAATGACAGCTGCTGTGGTAGATGCTAGGGTGCACTGCCTGACTTCCCTTTCGGGATCAAAGCACTCATTCTTCCAGCTGCCAGGCACGTTCGTTCTCTCTCTCTCTCTCAAAATTAATAAATAAACTTTTTTAAAAAGCCTGTTTTTGGAGAGCATCCCACATCTAATGATGGTTGATATAGGGGTTTGGGCTCCTTTGCCTCAATTAGGGAGGCCATCTAGGTTCCAGAGCTCAACTATTCCCCCTGCCCAAGTCGGCTTCCCTTTATCTTACAAGTGTTGTTCCTACAAGCATTCCCCCAATAAATCTGTGCAGGCCAATCTTTGCCTCAAAGCCTATTCAGCAGGGAACCCATTTAAGACAGCTGCTTTCTTCAAACGCTTTCTCACCCACTTCTCATCACCCAGACGAAAGCTCCCCCAGTCCCAGTCTTTCTTGCTCTTTATGTCTCTCTCCTCATAGTTCTGTGTCCTACCAAGGCTGGTCAATTCCTTTTCCCTCAATAGAGCTCACCATCTTTTCTTTAAATTTGCTAACAAGATATGAAAAAGAATCTGTAAATAGTTCTATAATTTGTGCTAGTCTGTTTTAATGTCTAACATAATGTCTAATGCTGCCATATAGAAGGCAGTTTTGGACTGGAATATCAGGCCTAAGTGTTTAAATGTTTAACTGTTTTATTTTTAACAGAATATCTAACCAAAAAGCATTAAAAATTGTGTCTTTTACATTACGCATTTAAAAGTCTTTATATAATCATTAAAGCGACAACTGTATAATGAAAGCTCTTCTGCAATAATTTTGCCCCTGCACTGGCATTTTGATTCAAAATGAAATGTTCTGGTACAAAAGTTGGACAACAGGGCAGCATAAGAAGACACAAAATATTTTTAAACAATCTTAATATCATCAAGTTCCTCTTTGGTGAGTCTGTTTCTGGAAGGAAGGAAGGAAGGAAGGAAGGAAGGAAGGAAGGAAGGAAGGAAGGAAGGAAGGAAAAGAGAAAGAAAGAAAGAAGGAAGAAAGACTGGGGAGGGGAAGTGAGAGGAAGGGAAAACCAAACTGAAAGAGTCAAGAGGAAATCGTTTGTAAATTCATGAATTACTTTGCAAGCAGTACACACACACACAAAGCCAAATTAGTAACTCCTTTCATCTAAGTGACAGTCCCTAGCTGTTCATCATTCAGCAAGATAGAGATGTTGATAAGAGGGTCCTAGCACTGGATGAGGGTTTGGGCATAATGACCTTTGTATGCTGAGATGTAAGGGCTATGATTCTGTGACTATGCTAGTAACATTGGTAGTAACAGCATTGAGGAAAATTCTAAAAATTTTGTGTAAAATCTCATTTTGTCCTCAGAGCTACCCAATGATTTGTCACTATGATTAAATAATATTAACAAATGAGTAAACTAAGGCACAGACAGATTAAGTTAGTTGTCCAATATGACATACTTAGTAAACAAAACCCAGATTTCAACTAAGTCGGCCTGAATGAGGAGCTATCGTATCTCCTTTATCTGCTGCCTTATATTACATGTTTTCAGGCACTGGAAATCATTTACATTTTACAGATTTGGTTTCCACCTACTTTCTTAATAACTCTGATTACATTTCTTAGAAGTTGCTTAATAGGAGGAAGGAAAGGCCATGCAGACAATGCATACAATATAATTTGGAACCTTACCATTGAAGAAACTCCCTCTTTCTCACTCTGGAAGATCTGTCTTTTTCAGTTATCTATTCATCATATTCTATGAAAAAAGAAAATCAATTTACCTTTTCAAAGTCTTTCTAAAAAGTCAGGGATGACTTACCTAACTTATAAAATGCTAAACACAGAGTCTTAAGGCATTTACAACTTCGGTATGAATTTAACAGAGGAAAAGGTCAAATATTAGGTGATGACCACAAGACTAGTTGTCTCCAGTGACAGAAAACCTGTGGATGTTTAATGAATCCGTAACCTCAGCAAACCATCTTCTGAATTCACTTTCTAGCGAAGTATAGAAACAAGGACCAAGAGGGGTGATATTACCATCACTCCTGGAAAATAACTGTGGTTGAGGAGCATCATGGTCAAATAACAGAGAGTGTATAATTTTTTTTTTTACAGATTCCTTACTTTCCTACTCCACAAATCAGAAGTCTGTTTATTCTATGTCTCAAATAAATGCTCCTAAGTCTACCACATGCAAATAGATTGGTTACCAGTAACCTCCCAATTTGTAAATCCAAAAGACAACCATGAATTTCTCTCCCTCCATATTCAGACCCTCCTTTTTTGATCTCTATAACACCACTGTCTCCCATTTTTCCATCTTCAATTCCTTTTGATGAATCCTGTCTCCTTTACTCAATCCCTTTAATGCAGGCATTCCCCCTGGGTTTCAGATTATTCACTTGGGTGAAAAATAATCCTGTCTTGTGAATTTGATTACATTGTATTTCCTACAATGAATCTAGTGTAACTAATTGTTCTCAATCTGTGAATAGATAACTGTTTCTACCAAAACAAATAAATTCCCAACCTTGTGCTCTTTTCAGAGCATTTCTCTTAGCCCAGTTTGCTGTGAAGTTTTAAATGGAGGGAGAAAAAAAATGAAACACAGAACTATTCTCTGCAGTCCTCTGGTTTGATTTCAATCCCAGGAAGCAGCAATCACCCTGCACTTCAGCTCCCCAACTCAAATGGCTTTTTGGAACAGTTTACAATCCTGTTACCACCAACACAATTTCAACATAAGAAGCTCCAGAAATTGGCAATGGAGTATGAATGTGCTTGACATTTCCTCCTTACCCTTACAAGGTTTACCTTGCTTCTGGTTCAGATTTAGTATTAAGTCCTGGAGGGCCAAAACAGCACACTAACCTGGATGCCTCTCACCCAAGTTATTTGTAATGGTAATTATAAAGCACTTTGTAGGACTGTTTCTTCAGTCATATTCTGATCTAAAAATTTTTATAGTCCTACTACCCAGGTGAAAAGGGGTGCGAAGTGTACAGTTCTGATTTCAGTTGGGGTTCTAGGACCCAGGCCTGGGACCTGCCAAGGAGCTGTGCATGATGAGTTGATGGCGGTCAAGACTGGAGTTCTGTTAAGTAAGGGAAAGTTTAAAGAATCAAGCTGAGAAGAGTGGATAGAGGGTCAGTCAACTAGGTGAGATGAAGTAAATTAATGTGGGGAGTGCTTGCAAGGATTCCTCAAGGAAAAGTCATCTGCTGTTGAGCTGCTTTTGTGGAGTGGGAGACGGGGTAATTGAGAAAGCTATAAATACCCAATATGGGTTGGAAATTTTTACCTCTCTCTAGCAACATTTTGGTTTCAGCCATCTTAGATGAACTGTTGAGGTTATAAAAATGTGTCTTAGAAATTAGAACAAAGAAATCTGCTGCCATGTTTCGCACTCATACTTTAATTTTGATGCCTGGAATAAGTAAGGGCAAGACTCCTAACTTTGGGTTACTGAGAGTCTGGGACATCCCATCAGATAAATGAAAACACTTGCCAGCAGCTATAGTCCCACGGTGAATATAAACTTCCAGCAATGCAGACCGCAGCTCTGTTCAAAACGATTAACTTAGAATTAATTAGGTTTATGCTCAGAATAGTTAAGGTTATAATTGAAATTACAGTGGACCTTTGAACAACATGCAGGTTTGGGGTGCTAACTGCATGATTGAAAATTCATGTATAACTTTTGACTCCCCCAAAACTTAACTACTAATAGATGACTATTGATAAGAAGCCATACTGATAACATAAACAGTGGATTAACACAAATTTTTTATGTTATATGTATTATACACTGGATTCTAACAATAAAGTCAGCTAAAAAAATGTAATTGAGAAAATCATAAGGAAGAGAAGATACACTTATAGTACTACACTGTACTGATTGAAAAAAATCTTCACATAAGTGGACTCACATAGTTCAAACCTGTGTTGTTTAAGGGTCGACTGTATTTCATTTCATTAGACTGCACTCAACACAATTTTTTATTACCATTGCTTTATTAACTTAAATGCTCTCTTTATTTATCCACCAGGAGAATTTTAGTGTTTGATTAAGAACAACAGAATTAAAATACGTGAAATATCAATGAAAATATCAATAAGTTAGCAGCAGAATTAACAATTGCTTGCTTACTTGTCTGTGTCCCCTTAGTAGGATATAAGCTCCACAAAAGTGAGGGTTTAATCTTTCCTAGTAAGTGACAACACTGCCTAGAGCATAATAGATACTCAATAAATATTTGCTGAAATAAATGAGAGTCAAGGAGGCACTGAGTACATTAGTAGTTAAATGTTTATATTCTCCAACATTTGGAACTTTTAAAAGTGCTTTAACTTTTAAATCATATCTGCTGAATAACAAGAATATTAGATCAAATAGAGTAATCAATATTTTAATGCTCCATTAGTCATTCAAAGGTATTTTTTAAATGAAAGATGGATGTTTCTGGAATGCAACCAGGATCTTTGGATTATAAAGTGCAATAAGTCCTTAATAAGACAAATTCCTCTAACAGAATACAGTGTTCATTGAATTCACAAGGTCTAGGAGATCTCTAAAAGAAACTGAAAAAGAAGCGATGGTGAGTGAATAGCAGAGCTAACCAGAACTGACTATAATTGTTGAACCATATTTGCAGAGAGGCTTCTAAGTTTTCTTTTTAAACTGTATACAAAAGAAGCCTCAGTGATATATATTGGCTCAGGTCCCTACTCTCTGGTGGGAATAATTTGCCAGTTTACTCAGCGCTATACAAAAAAGGTGATAACACTTTTAAGACCCCAGGATCCTGGGGAGAAAATATAAAAAGGAAAAGAACAATATATTTGCCACAGACTCTTAAGCACACATGTAATATACCCTATTGGTTATTCCTTCTGGATATGTTTTTGTCCCAGGGGTAAAAAAATAAGAAATCATCTTCCATCTTTTGTTAAGTTTATTTAGTTTTTTGAGAGAGAGAGGAGAGAGAGGGATAAAGCACTGGGGTGGGGGGGGGGGCACACAGACACACAGACGGAGAGAGAGAGAATCCCAAGCAGGCTCCACACTGCCAGCGCAGAGCCCAACATGGGGCTCAAACTCATGAACCGTGAGATTATGACCTCAGTGGAAACCAAGAGTTGGATGCTTAACCACTGAGCCACCCACGCGCCCCATCTTCCATCTTATCTTTTATTCCTGTTTCTTAATAAGGAAAAGACATAAAGCCTCAAAGTCAAAATATATGAAGCCCTAGACAAAGTAGAGGCCTCAGGTAAGCAAACAAAACATTTGGCTAACCCTTATCTTTTTATGAGCATGTTTTCCTTACAGATGAACCTATTACTCTGCACCTATCTTGTTTATGGGCCTTTCTATCTTGTCTATGGGTCCTTCTTGGAAAAGGTGTACACTACAAGGAAAGAAAATAATAGCATGCCAGGCTAATGGAGAATGAAGAAAAAAATTTTGGCATGTATGGACTATGGAAACACTTTCTATACCTTCTGTATACCTTTCTATACCTCCTTTTGAAAAAGTTGCTTGAGGATATACTCCAGTAAAAGGGAAAAAAAGAATCTTAAAAAGAGGAAGATACAGGATCTAAAAAATTCTTTTAACCCAGTAGAGCAGTAAAAAGAAACTAATGTTTATAATTAGAACAAGAACTCAGAAGACTTTTAGAAGAGTGTCTATAAATTAAAAAGGAGGGGCACCTGAGTAGCTCAGTTAGTAGAGCATCTGACTTCAGCTTAGGTCATGAAATTGTGGTTCATGAGTTCGAGCTCTGCGTCAGTCTCTGTGCTGACAGCTCAGAGCCTGAAGCCTGCTTTGGATTCTGTGTCTCCCTCTCCCTCTGTTCCTCCCTCTGCTCACACTTGGTCTCTGTGTCTCTCAAAAATAAATAAAGATTAAAAAAATTTTTTTAAGATAAAAAAGGAGAATAATTTTCCAAATACTAAGATGAATGATCACAATGATGGGAATAAATATGCATGTCTGTCCTTGACAGGAAATAATGAAGGTAATTAAAAATCCTAGAAAATGCAGAAGCTATATAAGAAAGTCGCAATGTAAACATGAAACAATATGAAATATAGCATGATTTTTTAGAAATGGAGACTAAGGAAGATAATCTATTTGATCTAGACACTAGATAATTCTCTTTCAAGTAATACAGGTTAGTGACATAGAATCACATTTCCTATTTCCACTTTGGTCTTTACTAAACAATATTCATACAATCCTGATATGTTTTATTATTTGTATTATTCTTAAATTTTTATATTCAAACTATAGAATATACATTTCAAAATATAAAGATAAATTACAGAAGTAAATATTATATACTTGGTAAGGTCAAATGAGTGAGAAAGCTTATAGAGTTTAGGAGATGGAGGAGAAGATACATAGAAGTACAGGGTTCCACATTTTCTTATTTAAATAACAGGGGAAGAATTGATGGATATAGAAATAGAGCACTAACTGGAACTCAAAGTAATGAAGTCAATCAAGTTGAAATGATAACCAACAGAAGAAATGCTAGCAATCTTAAGAGCTAATAATGAAAAACTGTAGTTAAAATTCAAAAATAACAAAATGATAATACCCTCTAAGAACAAAATAACATCAGAAAAATATGATAGTGCAAGATAAATTTTCAGCTTTCATGCTGGGGAGTCCATAGATTAACAGCTGAAGTTAATAAAAGGAGCCATAACCGCATTGTTCAAATACAGGAAGTAATCAAAAGAACTACATTAGATTCATACTAGAAGGATTGCTTCTGTGCGGGAGGTGTCAGAGGCAGACAAGGGGTGGGAAAGTTGAACTTTCCTTTTCATTTTGTAATTTTCTGTTACCTTCTGAGTGTTTTTTCTTATCATATATATGTTATTTTTTATTACATAAAAAGGGTAAAACATTTCCTGATAACTAGCTTAGCATTCTCTTCAGTGATATTATCCCCAAGTGCATTCTTACTAAAAATAAAATGAACATATTCCTGCAGGTAATAGTGATAGGTGCAATAATACCAAATGAGCCCTGTAATTAATATTATGACAAATAGAAGCATCAGGAATCCAAATATGTCAACTGAAATGTATGAAAAGAAATATATTTTAAGTTAACAGAAGAGCAATAATTTCTTATATTTTTATCTTTTCTAGTATCATACAGTTTGATTCTTAGATACAAATTAACAAGTTATTGAAAATGATATACATCACATACTCCAATAAAACTACTTTAACACCACAATCACCAACATTAGAAAATTATCTGAGCTGCTAAAGGAGCTAGCATTCAAAGTCTTTCATCTCCAAATTAGTGAACTATTAGGACACTGACATTTTTTTCTGTATTTTGCCTCTAAACTCATTTCAGGCAGCATCTCAACAGAAAATAGCAGATGCCTGAGGCTGCTGTTTTGGTAAAGATGCATGTAGATAGCAGGGGAAGTTTTGTTGTTTGAGTTCAGGAGTTCCTTATCAAAGAGACAACAAATGTTTGCTGAGAAAGCAGACTTCTAGCGTTTATAAATTCCACCTCTCCCCGCCCCCCCCCCCACATGATCATAGTGTATACTTGTAAAATGCAACTATAAGGGCAGAACATGAAATAGAAACTAGACTTCCCATTGATACTAAATATATGAACTGTAACTTGTTTATAAGCTCTTTGCTACAATCAGTTATGATTTAAATATACCTGATAGTACCTGAAGAAAAAAAAAATAGGGACTTGAGGGCAAAATTCATGTTTTTTTCACTTCAGTTAAGAAACAAACATAAATTCTATTTTGGGTTTTCTCACATAGTTAGGGTTTACCTGGAAGGCTTTTCATTTGGCCTTTTTTGAAAAGTCCTTAAAAGGTTCTAGTGCATTTCCCTGCTTTGGTAAGTACCATATAACAAACCCAAAACACAACATTACAGATACAAAGATGATTAAAATTTGTTAAGTCCTAGGGAGTCACCGTTCTGAATGGCAATTCGCAGTATAGAATATATTAGTTGAAGAAATGTAAGTTATAGTAATGGTACTGGGCCCAATATGTCCTCACCCCAAGACCATATAAGAAACTCCTGGAGTTTCTAAAACAACATAAGAATACAAACTTCCCTTCACTGGGTAGTGATTATCATACATTAAAGTATGTTAGAGATGAAATTTAAAGTTTTTAATAATTGGTATGGCAAGGTACCCACCAATCAGAATGAATGTTGACCTAGCTTGAACCAACACTGGCTGGAAACAACCAGTATCAGCCTGTATCCAGGGAAACACCAATAAAAAGATTTGCTATATTTTTAATAAGGCAAATATAATAATTTATAATCCTCTAAATGTAGTTAAATACAGTATTTGCAAGTTAACTGAAAAAAAAAGTACATAAAAATTCAAACATGGATAACTCACTTCTATAGTTCAACCAATACACAGAAATGAATCGACACCCAAAATATGGAAAACACATTTTTTTGCAAGCCCTTTCTTCACTGCACCAAAAACACTGTATTTGGAAAGAAAACAAAATAAAAGCAACATCCAAGTGTAATAACTACAATTCCAATAAGTTTTTAGTACTAGTTCCATTAGTATTCCATAAATAACAGCTATCATAATTACCATCACCATCATTATTCTTTTAATTATTATTATTATCATTATTGGAAATAGATGCTGTTGATGATCTCCCCTTTACCAGGCCCATGCGTTCACACCGACGATGCAATGAATTTTGGATGCTAGTGGCTCAAAATGCTCTTCTCCTTGAATTGTACTTGGTGGATGGGGACCTTGTTGCCTGTGAGGTTACATCCGCCTCTGCCAATAACTGACAGATACATGGGGTTCCAATCAGTGGGCGTCCTTGTCTCAAGGCAGAGACAACTCTGTTATGTGATTTTTTGCCCCAGGGTTGTCCATGATTCAGGCCAAGTGTAGACTTTAGCAGAGACCGCATCTTCTCTTGGCTCTTGTTCCTTACTTGCCCTGAGTCCCTTACTCCATAGAATTTTGTTAAAGAGGAGCCATTCAAGAAATCACATGTATCTGAATCCCTTTCTCAGGCTCTATATTTAGAGAACTAAACCTGAGACATTATTTCACAAAGTAGTAATAACGACTTCAGTAGATAGGGTTTGTTTGGTTCCTCTCTTCCCTCTCTCTCTCTCTCTCTCTCCTCCCTCCAATACTTGCCCCCATTCCCCTAAGTGTCTATAGCACTTACTCTGGGGATTACATGTGGGCTTGGTGGGGCTGTCAACCAGCCATGCCTCATGACCATCTCCCTTCTGCTCATTATCCCTTCTGCTCATTATCTGCTTATGTTCAGATAATCACGTGGAAAATAGGAAAAGTGAATTCTAAGTCCCTTGTTGAAGTAAGCAAAAGGAAGGTACAAAGGCGGAAACCATTGTGGGAGATAAGACTAGATAGACTCTTGAAGAGTAAAAAAATGAAGACAGGGCGGTAAAAATGGTTGTCATGTAAATAGGGCCTACTATGTGACAGGCACCAATCTAAGCTCTTTATATATATTAACTCATTTCATCCTTATGATAACCCTGTAAGTTAGGAAAAATTATGCCCACTTTATAAATGAGGACAGTAAGGCACAGAACAATCAAATGACTTACATAAGGTCACACACCTAGTAAACAGGGGGAGCTTAGATTCTAGCCTAATCAGTCTGGTTCTGTGCTGGTAACCAATCCTGAAAGACTGATCCCAGACCCCTCCCAATCACTTCTTGTTGAACATCCTGAGAACAGCAGCCATAATGACTCACTCCAACATAACGAACCATCCCTCAGACACTACCTGAGAACAGGAGGTATATATCAAAGGCCAGCTATTCTTTCATGTTAACCAACACCAAAGGTCAAATGGAGCCAGTTAGGTTGAATGGATTCTGTCCTCTTGGACTGTTGCTTAAAGACTAGAACTGCAAAGTTAAAGCCTAGATTCAAGGGTTGTAGCCCACAGACTTCAAAGTCAA
Source organism: Herpailurus yagouaroundi (assembly GCF_014898765.1). NCBI lineage: Eukaryota > Metazoa > Chordata > Mammalia > Carnivora > Felidae > Herpailurus > Herpailurus yagouaroundi. The sequence goes on from NW_024412391.1 coordinate 66,836,055, forward strand.
AGCCTAGATTCACGGGTTGTAGCCCACAGACTTCTAACCTTGGTTAACAGTTCTAAGAGTCTCTAGTAATCAAATCCATGCCATTTTAGGGGCGCCTGGGTGGCGCAGTTGGGGCGCCTGGGTGGCGCAGTCGGTTAAGCGTCCGACTTCAGCCAGGTCACGATCTCGCGGTCCGGGAGTTCGAGCCCCGCGTCGGGCTCTGGGCTGATGGCTCAGAGCCTGGACCCTGTTTCTGATTCTGTGTCTCCCTCTCTCTCTGCCCCTGCCCCGTTCATGCTCTGTCTCTCTCTGTCCCAAAAATAAATAAACGTTGAAAAAAAAAAATTCAAATCCATGCCATTTTACAGCAGGTCTTTATGGGGGATAAATTGCCAGAAAAACCTGACCCTATCAGACAGGACCTTGTGGTTACTCAGTAGTTCCAGGCCCCAGGAACTAAGTCCACATCAGGTGAGCTCCTAAAGCAGTAGTCTCCAGAAGAGACACTCTTTCCTGTGCCTCTCTCTGATGGAGGCTCAGAGAACAATGGAAAAGGGAACTCGCCCACAGGTCAAGCCTAGGGAAGCCAGATTGGTGACCAATAACTCACTGCTTGGCCAGGGAAACTCAGTAGAACACTTGCACATCAAGTACACAGCTCTGAGATTCCAGAAGATCTGGAGGATAATAACTGACAATGACTTTAGGTAAGTACAATTTTAGTTGAGGGTTATTTGCATTATTTTGCCAGGAGCATTTTTTAAAATGTGGATATGGGTCTTGAAAAGTCAAAGGGTGAAGTGCAGTAGACTAAAGTAGTTTTTTGGGGGTTTGGTGTTTTTTTGTTGTTTTTGTTTTTGTTTTTGTTTTACTGTTTTGATCAGCTTGTGTCACCATCCTTGTCCTCCTGGCAACTAGATCTTCTCTCTTTTGTAGCCATCTTCCCTCAGGTCTATGTGGTTCTGCAGATGTCAATCCGCATCTATACTACCACTTCTATACTACTGGAGTCATCTGACCCAGGCAGTGGTATTCAGGGTATCTTATCTCACTGGCCCAGTAACTAGTGCTGGAGTGGACATTAGATCCAAATAAAGCCAATTAGAATCTCCTGTGAAGTTGTATACAGACATTGGAAGGGATCTGCTAGGAACCAGGCTCTTTCTGAGCTATATGGAAAATGTCCACTTTTGCCATAGGAGAAAATGAAGTCAAAACTTTGAGGGAAGCAGAGCTAAAAGATGAGAAGAGAGGAAACGGGAATAAAATCCCTGGAGATTTAGCTGTGCATGATGCCAAGGCTACTCCTGGAGTTCCCAATTTTATGAGTCAATAAAGTCAGTTTGAATTGGGTTTCTGTTTATTAAATTAGAGTTGGACTTCTATAACTTACCACAAAAAAGATTTAACAAATACCTTAACTAAAACTAAAAAATCTTCAAAGAGTCTTCACACGATCCAGAAGAAGAACATAATATATTCAACATCCTTAAATTGGTAATGCATAAGTTAGGATAAATTACATGGATTTTTTTTATAGCTAAGAAAATGACCCACATAAATACAAAGCCATGCCAACCAGACTTTCAAGAGAGTGACAACTGAGAAGTCAGCTAAAAGACTTTAAAATGATGGTGAACAGTGCTCCATTGGAAAACTAGAGTATTCTTTTTAAAGTAGAATTCTATTCTAATAAGCTTATATGGACATTAAAATTGACATTTTTATAAGAAAATATCATTAAAATAAAAACAAATGCAGAAAGGGAAGGATACATAATGTTTAGCGGTTTGTTAACATTGTGTAAACCAAACAATTTAATATTATACTTACAAAAATTATTAAATGACCTTAATGTGCAAAGGGAGATTTTAAAGTAGTGGACATTGGGGGTGCCTAGGTGGCTCTGTCGGTTAAGTGTCTGACTTCGGCTCAAGCCATGATCTCATGGTTTGTGGGTTCGAGCCCTGCGTCGGGATCTGTGCTGACAGCTCAGAGCCTGGAGCTTGCTTTGGATTCTATGTCTCCCTCTCTCTCTCTGCCTCTCCCCTGCTTGCACTCTGTCTCTCTCTCAAAAATAAAGAAAATACTAAAAAAAAAGAAAGAAAAAGAATAGGGGGTGGGAGAATTAAAAAAAGTTATAAAGAAAGAAAGAAAGAGAGAGAAAGAGAAAGAAAGAAAGAAAGAAAGAAAGAAAGAAAGAAAGAAAGAAAGAAAGAAAGAAAGAAGTGGACATTGGGAGGATCAAAAGAGCATTTACTCATTATTTATGGGCAAATACCAAATTTAGGAGAGGTTACGTGGATATATAAAGCACTGAATTTGCTTTCTAGAGAGTGGCAATTTAATTAGCAGGTATAATATGTACACTTTACAAAAAACAAAATCTCTAAGTGGAAGAATAATATAATTTCAAAAGGAATGGAACAGATATAAAATGTAATAGAAATTCAGAAGAGAAAGTATTAATGTCTAGTTGCAATAACTAGATAAGATTTCTTCCAGGGAGGAGGCAGAATTTGGTCTGAGCCTTGAGGAGAAGGTAAAATCTGCACAGGAAAGAACAGGGTCTTTGGCTCAAGTCATGATCCCAGGGTTGTGGGATTGAGTGCTGCATCTAGCTCCATGCTGAGCCTAGAGCCTGCTTAAGATTCTCTCTCTCTCTCTCTCTCTCTCTCTCTCTCTCTCTCTCTCTCTCTCATTCTCTCTCTCTCTTGCTCTCAAAACAAAACAAAACAAAACAAAACAAAACAAAACAAAAATGCTTAGGTGTAATGAGGACAGACCAGGAAGATGGGTTGAAATAGAGAGGTAAGAAAACACAAAAGAAGGTTTGGCTTTGTTTTTTCCATTGTGTCTGTACTCAGAAAGAAAGGAACCAATGCAAAGAAATAGACTGAATTTGTCATAGAGGGAGCAAGAAAATGAGAAAGGTTCTCAGTTTGTGAATGTGCATGTATTTTCAAGTATGATGCATGAATGTAGGTAAAGACTAAGAAATTATCCTTGGTACTGAGAGCCGACTTCTTAAGGGGGAAAAGAGCATAAGAGAAAAGATTTTGTTTGTTCAGAAAATGAGAGAACTTGAACCTGACAGATGGCCTTAAATTTCTCAAAAAAAAAAAAAAAATTCGACCTCTAGATGGATGGTCATGCCAAGAGCAGATAAGGGAAATGGTTGCCTTGGAAAATAATCCATGAAACTGGTTCTCCACATTTTGTTTTTCAGCTGACTCTTGACAGGTGATATCCATGTGTTCATTGGCATATCCAGATTTGGATCCATGACCCTATCTACCTCTCCTACTCTAAGCCCTAATACACTCACACGTGTAGGCACCACACACAATTTTTCAGAAAAATAATATCAAAGTAGGCATTTTTGAGGGATGTGAGCTATGCATTTATAAGTGCATTTCACAAGCAAGTAAGTTAATGGTCATTTCTTATGAACTGTGCAGTAGATAAGGTAGTATATGAAAGATTCAAAAAAACCCATTGGGTTTGCTGTAGCTTTATTTATTTCTGTCCCAAGCAATAATCCATAACAAGATGCAATGAAAGAGAAAGATGTGATTATGGAGAAAACCTAGAACCTACTCAATTGCAAAAACTCAGTTTTCTAAATTGTCATTAGCAAAAAAAAAAAAAATACTTATGACAAGTTTTGTCATTGTGACACCATGATTGAAAAGTATCACTCTAAGGATTCAACAGTGACATATGATTCTCAAGAGCAATGACAGCCAGGTGAGAGTTAGCACTAAGTTTCTTAGCATGGTTTTTGAAATTTTATTTCTAATGAAGAAAAGATATCAACACAAATATAATGTTTTTCATATGCTGTGTTTATGAGCTATGTGTTGGGAGTAGTACTGAAAATGAGTTACTTTTTATGGACTTGTTTTTGGTAAGAATGTTTTCTAACTCTAAAAAGGCTAGTCATATACTACTGAATCACAAGGAAATGTTTCAGATAGAATCTGAGGAAGATTCCCTTACAGTTAAGAAAAATAAGCATATCATTTATCATTAAAACTGGAATCTTTTGGGGAATGTAAAGGAGTTGGTATAATAATTTCACCAAATTAAAGGTGATGAGCACCACCATAAAACAGGACAGTCCTAGGCACAGGACATCTGTTCCAGTTCCTCACAGTGCAAGAACTAAGATGTTCTTGGTTGCTTCATGAATTGCCATTCATAAATTCTGGCACTCCCTCTCAGAGCATGGGAGGTGGCAGACACTGTCCCTGAAAGTCTGGGAGAGGGGAGGGGATCTTTTTCCAAAAGATGACACCCCAAGTCTTTGTTGATCTTACGAAATTATCCCTTAGCTCACTTCTATGAGGTACTGGGAATATATTAAAAATTACACTCAAATAATCATATCCCCAGGATTGCCATAATGGCTTCTGTCTGTAAATATTTCAAGATAAAATTCTGTACCTTGCTACATTATAGAGTATATTAAATGTGACTTAAATACCTTCTAATGGTTCGAGTATTAACTCAAATCAATAGTTATCAAAAACTGTCATGTTCTGGGAAATGTGTGAGGTTGTTAGAGATGCAAAGATGAGTAAAACATGCACTCTATCCTCAGGAAACTGAGAATGGGAGAAAGGTAAATATGCAAACAGTTTATATGATATGAGTTACAATTCAAAAATGTACATGTTCAAGTTCCCAAAATACAGAAATATAGGAGAATTTAAGAGGAAGGGGAAAATGGATAAGAATGAGTAACAATGACATAAATTTTATCAGTTTGGGGAGTAAAGTTTGCACCCAGAGGCTCTGTTTTTGTCCATAAAATTAAGAGAAAAACTCATCTGTTGATAATGAGTGAATGTGAGATAACATTGGAATGCTAAGGATGGTAACAAAGTTTTGGAATTGCTGCTGTGGGAAATTTTAGGAAATGTTGCTAACCAAAGGCAAGAAATGGGTAGCACTGAAGCTCAGGTGAGACCAGAAGCTGTGAATGTGTAGCTGCACTAATGCAGACTTTGATGCAATATGCTCCAGCAACAATAGGGTAATAATGCAGAGCAAATGAAAAGCCAGACCATAGGACTAATCAGGGAATGTAGATTCAACACAGTTACAGATGAGAAGGCAAGGGCATTAACATAATAGTCGTTTTTTCAACCTCCAGTGGAATAAAACAACGGGTACAGGCAAGGATCATCAAAGCTGCTAGCATCACAAAATGTTCAACAAACTTATTTGCTTTCTAATGAAAATTTTCAGCATGAGATATTCCTGCCAAAAAATTAAACTGAAGCTGATCAAGCCTCGATATCTAATTACTAGTTTACAATAACAAAAAATAGGGTAAAGGAGAACATGATAAAGCACATTTTGGGGATGTGACCAGCAAAATCCGGATTGTGGGAAATGTAATAGAACAAACAATTAAGTTTCTACAACAAATAAGTTGCTATAAGAAAAAAGAGGGAGAAGGGACATATAGATAAAAAGAGATTTAAGGACTATATCAGCCAACTGCAATGTATAGACTTCATTCAAATGAACTTTAAAATTGAACGTTAAAAAATTATGAAATAAGAGAAATGTGATTATTTTCCTGGATGCTTGATGATATTAAGAAGTTATTCATTTTTAGGTATAATAATAGATTTGTGATACTTTAAAGCAAAGCATCTATTCTATATATACATAAACACACACACACACACACACACACACACACACACACACACACACACA